>NC_133220.1:36229663-36514663 GCF_040436345.1 Pagrus major | reverse complement strand
AGTTTCTGACAGCAGTCTTGTCATTTTAAGGTTGCTGGTTTAAATCTCCAGACCAGCAAGGGAAAGTAATCTCAGCGGCACCAGTAGACATGCTAAACACAGTGTGTAAGTTTGAACTGGTGTGAACGTGAAACAGTGAGTTGCTTGAAATAACAGTCATGTTATGTCAACTTACTTGAGACTGACGTTGATCAAAAACAAAAAAATCATGATCTTTTTTTAAACATGCTTCCTCCCTGTAGCTCCATCTTGGCTCCTCTCTACGAATAGACGGAGTAAGAGTTCGTATGATGTGTTCATCCAGCTGTGCAGCATGTCACCCTTGCATGCAGTTGATTACCTCTGTGAGAAACTGGTGGCTGTCCTTTCCTCTGTCTTGTAAAGAACAATGGACTGTGAACCTCTCTTGACCTCTCATTATTCTGTCTTTATGTTGCTCCCTTGTAATAGATAATGAGTTATTTGTCTTTTATGCCACTGATGTTGTGATTGAAATGTTGGTAAACTTTGGATTTGTTAAAAAACAAGAAGTACTAAGTAACTTCAGTGAGAGGTAGGATCACAGTGTTACATACATGTTTACTTCACCATACAAGTTTCAACACATAATGAGTTTTGTTGTTTTGTAGTTAGCACCTACCAATCTGACAAACTGTTACACACCTGGGATCTGTACTTACTGTCACGGTGCTACTATGGCAGCCCTGTTGTTTATCTGTGTTCAGTTCTCCCTACCTGCTTTCCCCCCTCCTTTTCTCCCTCACCTGCTCCTTCTTCTGTGTGTGTGTGTGTGTGTCTGTGGGCGTGACAGCAGCAGCAGCAGCAGCAGCGGCGGCAGCAGCAGAGTGGCACACCTGTTCCAGATCAACTCATCACCCACTGGCTTTATCTACCTGGTCTCTCCACCACTTCGGCGCTAGATTATTACATCCCACACAGTGACTGTAGTGCTGCGACATAGTGTTTCCTAGACACTCAAAGTATTTTGTGTTTTCTGTGTTTTCACCTTTGCGCTAATGACCCTGTTCTTTGGCTGCAGAAATCTCCAGCGCCGTTCTGCACTGTTTCCAGTTTGCTCTCCTGTGTTCCTCCATGCCGGCTCCAGCCAACCCTGCCTGCCTGCCTGCCTGCCTGCCTGGTCTTCTCCTCCCAATTACCCTCCGGACATCACAGTTTGTGAAATAAAATCCTTTGTTCACTGACTTCCTGTCTCGATATCTGCATTTGGGTCCTAAGAAAAACCCCCACCGTAACAGAATAATTTAGCCATAATGGACCCAGCAGACAACATCAGCGCACAATTTTTAAACATTGGTAACAAGTTGTGGGCTGCATTGAATGGCAGGATCGACATGGCACTGATGCTACAGGCCATAGCTGTGTTTGAGGGAGAACTGTTTTGTAGGCCCTGGTTGAGGGAGGCTCCGAGTGCTGCAGAATTTATTTCCGAGGTGGAGAATCTCAGAAAGACTTTAATTAAGAACCTGTATAGCGCTGACTCCCAGATGGCTGCTGGCCACCAGCCTGTTAGCCATCCAGCAGTTTCTGTGTTTGCTAGCCGTCAGCCGGCTAGTCTCCTGTCTGCTCCAGGGCCTGCCAGTTCCCAGGTGCTTCACCCAAGAAAGCAATGCTCCCAGCCACGTCCTGGCTCCCTGAGGTCCGGCTCCCTGTTCCGCGGTTCCTCATTCCAGCCCGGGGCTTCAGAGCTAAGCCTGCCCAGAACCCCAGCTCCAGTATCAGCTGCCCGGCCGACACCTGCCAGTGTTTCTCCTTCGGCAGCACAGCCAATACCTGCCGGGTTCGCACCATTAATGGCATGGCTGACACCCCGACCGACTCCTGTTCCTGTTTCCCAGTCGGCGTCCCGGTTGACTCCTGTTCCTGTTTCCCAGTCGGCGGCCCGGTCGACTCCTGCCAGTGGCTCCCAGTCAGCAGCCCGGTCGACTCCTGCCAGTGGCACCCGGTCAGCGGCCCAGTCGACTCCTGCCAGTGGCTCCTGGTTGGCAGCCCTGCCAGCACCTGTTCTTGCTTCCCGGTCGGCGGCCCTGCCGGCTCGTGTTCCTGTTCCTTCGTCGGTGGCCTGGCCGACTCCTGGCGGTGATCCTCAGTCGGTGGTCCAGCTGACACCTGCCAGTGGCTCTCCGTCGGCAGCCTGGCTGACTCCTGACCCTGCTCCTCTGTCGGCAGCCTGGCCAACTCCTGTCCCTGCCCCTCGGTCGGAGGTCCAGCCAAGTCCAGTTCCTGTCCCTTTCCTTCGGTCAGAGGCACAGCCGAGTCCAGTCCCAGTCCCTCGGTCAGAGGCATGGCCAAGTCCAGTCCCAGTCCCTCGGTCGGCGGCACGGCCAAGTCCAGTCCCAGTTCCTGTCCCTCGGTCAGAGGCACGGCCGAGTCCAGTCCCAGTTCCTGTCCCTCGGTCAGAGGTCCCGCCGAGTCCTGTTCCTGTCCCTCGGTTGGGGGTCCCGCCGAGTCCTGTTCCTATCCCTCGGTCGGAGGTCCCACCGAGTCCTGTTCCAGTCCCTCAGTCTAGGGCCCGGCCAAGTCCTGTCCCTGCGTCTTGGTCTAGGGCCCGGCTGAGTCTGGTTCCAGCCAGTGTTCCTCCGTCGGCTCCCAGGCCAACCGCTGCCAGTGTTCCTCCATCGGCTCCCAGGCCAACCGCTGCCAGTGTTCCTCCATCAGCTCCCTGGCCGACAGCTGCCAGTGATCCTCCGTTGGTGGTCCTGCCGACATCCAGGAGGACGGCCTCCAGAGGGTCACAGCCTTCATCTTCCCTGCCGGCTTCCAGAGGGCCTTCACCTTCACCGCCGGCCTCCAGTGGGTCCCAGCCCACGGCTTCCAGTGGGTCCCAGCCCACGCCTTCACCGCCGGCCTCCAGTGGGTCCCAGCCCACGCCTTCTAGAGGGTTCCAGCCCTCACCGCCGGCCTCAGAGGGTTCCAGCCCTCATTGCCGGCTTCCAGTAGGTCCTAGTCCACGCCTTCACTGCCAGTTTCCAGTGGGCCTTCACCTTCACCGCTGGCCTCCAGTGGGTCCCAGCCCACGCCTTCACTGCCGGCTTCCAGTGGGTCCCAGCCCATGCTTTTGCTGCCGACTTCCAGTGAGTCCCAGCCCACGGCCTCCGGTGGGTCCAGGTCCACGCCTCCGTGGCCGGCCTCCAGTGGGTCCCAGCCCACAGCTTCCAGTGAGTCCCAGCCCACGCCTCCGTCGCCGGCCTCCAGTGGGTCACAGCTCACGCCTTCGCCGCCGCCGGCCTCCAGAGGGTCTTCGACTTCGCCGCCAGCCTCCAGAGGGTCTCCGCCTCCGCCATTGCCGCTGGCCTCCAGAGGGTTCCAGCCTTTGTCTACGGCCCCCGGAGGGCTTCCGCCGTCTCCGCCGGCCCCCAGAGGATTTCCACCGTCGTCTACGGCTCCCAGAGGGTTTCTGCCTTCACCGCAGGCTTCCTGCTCAGCCACTGTCCCTCACCCTGAACTCCTGGTTTTCCCCCAGTGCTGTCACGGTGCTACTGAGGCAGCCGTGTTGTTTTTCTGTGTTCGGTTCTCCCTACCTGCTTTCCCCCCTCCTTTTCTCCCTCACCTGCCCCTTCTCCTGTGTGTGTGGGTGGGTGGGTGTGGCAGCAGCAGCAGCAGCAGAGTGGCACACCTGTTCCAGATTAATTCATCACCCACTGGCTTTATCTACCTGGTCTCTCCGCCACTTCCGCGCTAGATTATTACATCCCACACAGTGACTGTAGTGCTGCGACGTAGTGTTTCCTAGACACTCAAAGTATTTTGTGTTTTCTGTGTTGTCACCTTTGCGCTTATGACCCTGTTCTTTGGCTGCAGAAATCTCCAGCGCCGTTCTGCACTGCTTCCTCCATGCCGGCTCCAATCAACCCTGCCTGCCTGCCTGCCTGCCTGCCTTCCTGCCTGCCTGGTCTTCTCCTCCCCATTACCCTCCGGACATCACAGTTTGTGAAATAAAATCCTTTGTTCACTGACTTCCTGTCTCGATATCTGCATTTGGGTCCTAAGAAAAACCCCCACCGTAAGACTTACCACAGTGCTGTTGCAATCAGAAACTGTGGGGGGTGCCAAATCACACAAAATGTGACAATTTCTACATAATGTTGCTTTAATTGTTTGTTTCATCTGAACATCTTCATCTTCATCAGCAGATTCTGTTTGTTGTCGAAGACGGCTCTTGATCAGTTTCATCAGGTCCATCTCCATGACAATTGATGAAGACCATGTGATAGAAATGAAAGATAGTAGGTGGGCCTCTAGTTGTTTTGTAATAAATGCAGATTCTGAGAAATACTGGCCACATGCTGTAAATACTTATTGTATTTTTCCATTATATCTGCTGGCCTGGCTCTACTTGGTTTGACTCTGTTCAGCAGCCTGGTGCGGCCAGGGTTTGGCATTTCCATCACAACTGGGCTACCTGCTTGAAGGTGTGTCTTAAACCAATGACGCACTTGTCTTGATCCTCACAGTACTATCGAAGAATTACTGCTAACAAAGTGGCTCCGCTAATCCAGTTACAAACACGTTTCATTTGCTATAATTTCTTCACAATAAAAGCCCCCCATTATTTAGACATTTAAAAGCTTTTATTATGAAGCAGCATCACAGGAAACGTGTTTTCACCAGCAGTAACTAAACATGGCTCCTGAAACAGCTGAAAGTGAACACAACGAAACAGTAAAACACAGCAGAAGCTTAGAAGCAGAGGCTCAGTTAGAAGCTACAAAAGTACTGAGAGCTGAACACACTGACTTTTAAAGACATCTTTCTCTCAGGTTTCTTGCACAAACAATAGTTGAGTATTGATTTTAGGTGGAGAAAGGTGCTTGTTACGGGCTGGCTGCAGTCGCGAGACGTCACCGCAGCCTGCTTGGCGGCCGTGGCTTGGCCCTACTCCAGAGCAGAAAAAGCAAATCAGTTTTTTGGTTTGACTTAGTGCAGCCAAAAGTGCTAGTAGAGGAACGCCATTATTCTGTGACATACTGCATTGCTTGGTCAGCTGAATGTTGTGATATATCTAAACTCAGTTTGTTAAACATCTAAAAAATTACCTTCTCTAGGACAATTAAAAGTTAACAGCATGCGCACAAGGCCGGACGAGGGTGCTAAAAGGTGCCTGAGTGATTACCAAGAGTATTTTAATTATTCTGATTTTCTGAGGTGTGAGATTTGTAAGGTGGGGCTACATTTAATGGAAATACGTATTTTACATTGAATATTTGATCATTAGAAGATGCACCAAAATATTCAGAGGCTAGTGACTTTTGTATTGCCTGTATTTTCACTCCATCTATTTAGTTGTGTAATTGAATACATGTTATCTGTTGATGGATGTGTGTGCTGTGCGCATAGTGTGTCCAGGACTGACACATCTTCCTTATAGATACAAATGGAAAGCATTGGCTGAAGTTTTGAATGTTGCACTAGATGGGAGGGAGAAGTCTCAGAGCCTCATGTCCTACACATTAGAACACATTATAACTGGCTCTGTATGCACGGCTCTGTACAGCCGAGTCCCCCAGATAAAATCAAAAATGACGATGAAGACAGACCATCTCTGGAGGTCCAGAGGTCACCTTAAAAATATGTAATGATATCATGCCCACAAAAACTGTGGTCTCTCATCAAAAATATCCAGGGATTTCACATTTACAAATTTTGAAATGTAGTCGCAAACTGCAGTCTCTGGCTAGCCACCGTCCCCTACACCTCCTGATATGTCAGTCAGGTCATAAACATGTAGTTTTGTAGAAATGTCAGTATGATAGAGAAACGTTAACTGCCAAATAATAATAATAATAATGATAAAAATAATAATAATAAATGTAACTTATATAACACTTTTCAAAATACTCACAGTCTTATTAACAAAAGAAACCAACATTTTATTCTGGCAACTGGGCTGCAAACTGAGCACTAGAGGGAGGGTTGAGGGGTGGCAGGTATGAGTATCATGTTCCAGGTGGTGTATTTGTCTCTGTACTACGTGCCTTTTTCAGGCTGAGAGGATTATTGTCTGATGTAACAAGGCCATCAGCACACATTTGGCATCCACTCAGGGCGATGGAGCCAGAGAGACAGGTCATACTAAACAGAATAATAACACAATAATCCCCAATCTCTACACCTCACCATCCTCTCCACTCCACCCGTATCCACAACTCCACATGTCCTCACTCATTCACTGTTGGCAAACCTGATTCTCATTAAATTGGCTTGCATGGAGGATGAACCATCAGAAGGTGCTGCTCCACATGTTGCCATAATCAACTGCCCCCAATCGTCATCCCAGCCAATCAGGAGGTTCATCCAGTGGCAGCTCTAACTGGAAGGTCATGGAGGGTTAGGGTAGTAAATCATATTACTGCTTGCTTAATTGAGTTTCAGACTTCTTGTGATGGCCTCATTATTGACGTGCCAGTAAGTAGCTCTTATCTTCATCAGGAATGTGCTACTCTGATTATTTATTAGAAGAAGGGCAGTAATAAAATATTTGATTTATATTTTCATCCCTATTGACTACTTTCATGTTGGACCAAATCAACAAAAAATAGTATTCTCCTTTGACCCTCCTGTACATAGCAAGTTAACATTTTAATCGAAGAAACCAGAAGGCGGATAATAAAAAAAATGTTTTATGGGAGTCTGAAAAATGTGAGAGAAAATGTATGAAGGTGTGACCTTTCAAGCCCATTGCATTAGTTTGTTTCTCTGTTTGTTTTTGGTCCCTTTCATTATCCACATCTCACCGCCTCGTACTGACTCATATGTCAGAGCCCTCTCTCTCCTCCATCTGCAGCCAAATGGAGCAAAGCAACGGACACAGAGATGACTATCAGAATTGATATCTACACATGATGATGATGATGATGATGATGATGATGATGATGATGAGACTAGAACAGGTCAAACATCTTTCTGGGGCTCCAGAGACAATCATTTGAATAATAGCTGTACTCAAGTAAAGTTAATCAGATGTGTTAAACCTGCGTTACTGTATCTACAGTCTTTTGATTCAAATTTGATTTGAAAAATATAATGTGAAAAGGGGTGACAATTATCGCGTTTAAATGGCTCAGTGTTAAAGCTAGAATGAAGATACAGATATCATATGAAACTAGAATATATAAAAAGGCATCCATTGGTACCAACCATGGCATGATAGCTTGTTGGGCTGAATAATGCTCCAAAGTTAGGCTAAATTCTGGTGGGGGGAAAAAACTTTTAAAAGGGGTCCATTTGAACTCTATATCATCCGTGTGTGCTGTTCTTTTTTCTCTATCTCCCCCCTGTGTGTGTGTGTGTGTGTGTGTGTGTGTGTGTGTGTGTGTGTGTGTGTGTGTGTATGTGTGTGTGTGTGATTGATGGTTTTAAAAATTCAATTGGCACTTAAACAGGCTTGGTAAGGTTAAAGCAAATAACACTAGCAGCAATAAAAGCAGAATATTCAATGCATCAAATTAAAATGATCATTAGGGTCAGTCATTGTTCTATTACAATAATGGCATCTGGTCGCAATGCAGGCAGCACAGAGAGAGGGACAGTCACAGGCATGATATAGGGAGACACACAGAAAATAATATCCGGGGAAGGGCTCACATTTGGACCCCCCCAATATCTATACCATGGTTACGCCCTTGCATTTACTCAAGTACTGTACTTAAGTACAATTTTGAGGTAAACTCCACTCCACAGCATTTATTTGATAACTCGGTTTACTGATTGAAATTAATACAAAATATGATCAACAAATAAAATATGGTGTAATATAGATTAAGATAAAACTTTATTGAACTACCCAACACATAAAGTTGTTAATATTAGCTTCAAATGTTAAAGCCACCTAAAAGAAGGCACAAAAAATATATATCCGTTGAAGTGTATGCTATATTTTGAACGTTTTGGGCATTTTACACCAAAAATAAGCGCACTGACACTTTGCCTGTTGCAGCTGCAGTGTCTCTGTGCTCGTTAGTTAGAGCAAACGGGCCCTGTGGTGGAGTAGCAGCAGGGCAGCCTGCCCTGTGGACAGGAGAGGAGGCTGAAGACATCGGTGTGTTTACCAGCAAAAAACTACTGCTCAAAATCCACCGACAAACAGACATTTCCAGACCTACTGCTACTTAACAGTTTGAGTCAAACATAGAAAACGCTAACAACGAAGCCAACCAATCAGACGGAGAGTAAAGCAGGTCTTGTGAGAACTGCAGTGAGATCCATGATAAGGCCTCAGGGGGATGAAGAGGGATAGCAGGTTCAGTATCCCCCCTCAAATCGCTGACTGATTACAGAACATCCAACAATGGAGGTCACCTCTGCGGATCACCGCTGCAGTCAGGTTGATAAACAGGAGTGAAGATAAATCCACTTTTTAATTCTGACAAGTTTAAACATTAATCTCCTCCTGCTAGAAAAAAGTTCTGAGCAGCTGTCCCACCCTCGCAACACTCAGGAAAAACCTTTTTGTTTTGTTTTGGCAGAGACACCCCTAGTGGCAGAAATTTCATATTATGCATTTAAATTTTAATTCGTAACATTTGTCATTGTGGCTTCATAAAACAGTTCAGTGTGTGTGAGTGTGTGTTTAAAGGAGCTTGCAGTACAGTAGAGTGTAAGGTACACAGGGCATGAATGAGTGCTGGTGTTTCTCTCCTGTGTCATCCCCTCTTCTTTCAGGTATATTTCTCCCCAAAACACTTTTGGAGATTTCTTTTTCTCTGCTCAGATGTTGCTGCAGCCATCCTGACACCGCATTTCTTCTCTTTCTGTTCCTCCTCCAGATTGAAATCCGGGACACCAAGGATACAAGATTTGGAGTCCAGCGGTTCCACTGAGGGCCAAACTTCCTCTCTTCCTCTTCTAGTTGCCTCCACCCACCCCTCTCTCCTCTCCTCTCCTCTCCTCTCCTCTCCTCTCCTCTCCTCTCCTCTCCTCTCCTCTCCTCTCCTCTCCTCTCCTCTCCTCTCCTCAAGCTATTCAGGTCAAACTGTCTTGATCTTGATCTTGGAGGCCAGAGCTCAGCAGTTTGTAAGATAGGACTGAAGTGGAATCACCCAACAAAGATAAACTCTGTCTGTAGGAAGAGAAATAGATCCTGAGAGGAAGTCTGAGCATCGTCTATCATCAAACTCTGGGATAAAATGATTCATAACATACAGTGTTACTGTCTCATAGCATTGTTATAACAAAATATGAAGTTATTTATAATGATAATAATGCTTGCAGTGGGAGTATTCTATGAAAATATACATATTTTTATCGAGTGGAGAAAAGTCTCCAGCTTTAAAAGTAACATTATAAAGTGCGTACGGTATAGCACACAGGTGCTACTTCTGACGTAAGAAAAAAAGTACAAGATTAAAAAAAAGATGATTTTGTACAGCCACAGTGTAATTTTGAAGTCTTTTTCTGGACAATTTTCAACTACTCTTTGTATATGACAACGTCTGATCCCAGGAAATACAAAAATTAAAGATGTATGTAAATGAGATGTTTCTATGGAAACAGGGTAACAAAAAAAACTCTTTTAAAGATTTTTTCCTTTTGCCCCCATGTATGCAACATCCCTGTAAGCTATAAAAACCTGTTTCATTGTCAAATCTTGAAAAAAAAGTGTGGATTACACTTGTCTTTTAACCCTGTGTGTGTTATTTTGAGCCACTTGTTGTCATCCTTCAGCCCACACTACACTGAGAAAAGGAAACGCTGAGAGGCAGAAAAATGTCCTTCCTCTCCTCAGCGTTTTCATTCATTCACATTTCACTACATTCTGTTTCTTCTTTTTTCCTCCCCCAACTCACTGGTCCTGTTCAGTTCTGCTCTAGTCGACTGGGTTTGGTTTGTACATCCGCCACCAGAAAAGGCCCTGCATACTGCATCTATCTCAGGCTTCCTGTACACACTCAGCGGGGCTCCGACTCAGTTAAGTCTGACAAGCAGTCTGCTGCACCATCCACACCCACCAGCTGAGGAGCACAGAGCTGAGAGGACAGACCCAGCACATACTTTCCTCCAGGAATCCCTGCTCTGACTCTACACAGGAATCGTCCACTGGAGAAACATTAATGCTTTAAAATACATACATTTGAATTTGACATGTTCATTTGGAATGAAAGGCACTGTAACACTTAATAATAACTATTTTTAATGAATGGTAAATTTATGAATTAATTAATTTCGTTAATTAAACTTCAGTTAATAGTTTTTGGTATTTAATGGTATTTCACTGTTAAGAGATAATTAAAACATTTATGAACTAATTATAACTATAATTCTGCTTAATAAGTGGTTTATAAAGCATGTAATTGTTTTTTATTAGTGAAAAAGCTATTAACTAAAGTTTACTTAACTATAAAAAATTTACCATTTATTAATGATGGTTATTATAAAGTGTCACTGAAGGCACAATTGAATGCAGGCTGGAAAGTGTGAATGGCCCATATGTGATCATCATTTAATTTTACCTTGACCTACAGTTTTAAATTGAATTTTCTAAATTCAGTTGGTGCTCTGAAAAACTAATCTGGAGGAAAACAAAGAGACATATACAGATTCAGTCCAACAAAACTGTTATGGCTGCACCTGTTTGGTACCTTTGGGGCCCATTACAACAGAAAAGCGTTGGTGACCGCAGCATTTAGCACATAATTACAAAGCTATTTTTTTCAGAAATATACCAAATACCTAGAACCTAACTGAGTTCTGTTCTTGCTATTTGGACTAATTTGCTAGCCATATTAGCATCAATAGATATCCTAACAACCCACATTACTGTATAATGCAAATGTCAAATGTGCCTCCCTTGCCATTTATCTATTTTTACCAACCTGAAGACATGACACATGACATAAGAATGAAAAGAAATCAACTCTTGTTGTTTTGCTTCACAGATACCTGAACAAGTGCAGCAGCAAAATATGTTCTAAAAGGTTTCTATTCCGAGAAATAGTAAAAATCTGGCTGCACCTACAGCAGATAATAAACTGTCCCAGCTGACAGGACTGAAGGCAGGACAGCATCTCCTCTACAGATCTCTCACTATACATACTAATTTCAGTGAAGTAGTAATAATAAGGATTTTGTTTTGCATAGTTACATATGGTGTGTTTAGTTTGAAGGTTTTTTGTATGAAAGATTTATTTTGGAATGGTCTGTTGCTCACACTGTAGTTTTTGTTTGGTGATATCATTAGTCTGAACTGTGACATTCAAGCTTCATCAGCAGTCGTTGGTCCTCCTGGATGAATCATATGCCAGGGCCCAGCTCACTAAAAGCTGTCTCCTCTCTCACTCTTTCTCCTTTGAATTAATTGTACGTCTGCCCACAAACATTATACATCATCCCCTACACTGTTATTCAGTTGTGCCGAATGAAGATATGGAAACTGTACTTTTATATTTGACCCCTGACATTCTATTTCAGTGCTTTTCAATGTGTTTCTTTAGTTTCTCCTCTACATGGATTTATCCTCATTGCTCTGCTGTAGTTGTAATGTTATGTTCTCTGGTTATGGGATGCTGTGGTGTGTCAGTATTGAAAAAGGAATGTTTGTGCAGGAGAGTTCAGCATGGCAGCCAGTGTCATACAACACTTTCTTACGATTGGTACTGTTGTTTTAACAAGAAAATGAATAAACTGGTTGACTCTTAATATTATTTGACCTTTTTATTCTCCCTTTTCACTTGCAGTTTTTATTAAAGGTGCAATGTGTCCAGTTCAGGAAATGAACTAACATTACGTCTATGCACTGTGTTAGTTAGTTACTGACGTTAGCATGCTAAACCAACTAACCCCGGCCCATGCTGTCTTGTAATGCCACTTTGTACCTCAAGAGGTGATAGTCTTATAGTTTCCCCCTGTATCGTATCAAATGTTAGCCAAGGTCCCAGGCAGACTCCATTCACCTTATAAGGCCACTAGCTCCACAACACACTTTGCCAATTAGCTAAAAGTAGCTAGTGAAAAACAGTTGTTGGTTGCTTTGGTGATATGCTGCCCCCTGGTTTTGGAGCTACCTTTAATTTCTAGCTATATGTAACCTGGTGAAATTTAAATAACACTGGACACAACTATATCCAGGGTCTTTATTTCCCAACTACTTCTCCAAAAGGGATTAAATTATCTGAGTGTGTTTAATTTGGTTTAGATTTAACAATGATTTTTCGACACAAGCAAACTTACAACTAGGCACAAAGAGGCTAGGCAATATTAAATAGGCAGCTTGAAGGTTCAAAAGTCTTTTATTTACACAAAGATGAAAACACACTAACTAACATGCACTATATACAGGTGTGTGTGTGTGTGTGTGTGTGTGTGTGTGTGTGTGTGTGTGTGTGTGTGTGTGTGTGTATATGTGTCTGACAGAACAAAGAAACAATGGTGGTCACTGATATCACATGTGGATGTGATATGCTCCAGGCTCAAGGTATGTGTGTGTATATGTGTGTGTGTGTGTGTGTGTGCGTGTGTGTGTGTGTGTGATGTGATGCCAGGTTATAGAAGATGGTTAGTTGCATGCAAAGACCCTGAGTCTGTGTGAAGCATCATTTGACTAACATCGAATTAGCCGTCTAGGAAAGCAAACTACCAATAACCTGACCTGAGATCACAATAACACTCAAACAGTGGACACACATAAATTGAACATATATGCATTACATCAACCAGAGTTTAAAGTCCTGTGCTTAGCCGTGCTATGCTATGCTATCTAAGCCCAGTTCAACATTACCAGTCTTTAAAGAAATGGTGCTGGTGGTAGCAGGAGAACGTTGGGATTCCAATGCTGAATGCTGTTCTTGCTGTGCAAAGACGGATGAAAGTCGGCGGAGGAGGAAACGGTTCGCTCCTTTCCTTTGCAAGGATAGCAGCTCAGTGCTAACTTGCTTGGTGCTCCTCAGACTGTGAAGTTAGCTGGCAAGCTTCGTGTCGCAGCTGCTGGTGCTAACTGATCAGGAATACTGGCAGGACCTCGTGTCGCTGCAGTGAGGAGAAGTTCTTTGGGCCTGCTGTAAATGCGGCTTGCAGCTCTCCGCAGCTGTTAGGCCCAGAAGAAGAGATCTTGAAGGCAGGCAGCCCTGTGGGGGGGAGATGGAGAGGAGCCCTTGAGGATAAGAAGTCGGAGAGAAGAGAGGCTTGAGGAGAAGAGAGGAGAAGAAGGAGAACAAAGGAAGGCGCTGGAGTTTTGACTATCTGATCAGAGGGGGGTCTGTCACCCTGACCAATAGTAGCTCAAAGCTGAATTTTGCACCTAGGTGTGAACAATGGGGAATTCTGGGACACTGAGTTCAGTTCAGAGTCCATTTTGAAATCCACAATGAATGACTTCATCTGTGGGTCCCAACACTTTTCAAACATCCAAATGATTTCACAAATCTCGGATAATAATATAACTCTCTGAAATGTCTTAATCCTCACTCACTCTCACTCAAATTGTACCTTAGGCAGTTACTCAGCACAGTGCATAAACTCAGTGTATCAATATAAGTGCAGAAACGACTGTGTATAAACAAGAGTGCATAAATGAGAGTGCACGAACAACTGTAGATAAAACAAATGCTTTCAGAAAGTATTTGCCTTACCGTCCTCTCATGAATTACTCAGCGACAGAGCACATGTACAGAAAATCCAGTTGGAAAGCAGCAAAGTTTTTACAGGCAAACAGGTGAGTCACTAAAACAGACAAAGCTCTTCCCTTCCTGTTTTGGACAACAATTCTTGCTTTCTCACACGATTTTTGTGGGGTGATCTGGATATACAGATGTGTATGTTAGACACTAGAGGGGGCTCTAAGCTAAGGATTATCTGGGCCGCAATGTATGTTGGGGGATATAGTATGTTTGAGTGAGCAACCAGTAAAGTCACATTAACTTCAGCTCCTTGCAGTCTAGTCTTTATTCACTTACCTTGAAAGAACCCAACAAGATAATTTCCTCTGAAACACCTCGTGGGACGGCTGTGGCTCAGGGGTAGAGCCAGCGTCTTGTTAATGGAAGGTCGCTGGTTCGATTCTGCTGGTCTGTACCTCAAAGTGTCCAAGATACCAAACCCCAAAACTGCTCCTGATGTGCTGGTCAGCACCTTGCATGGCAAGAATACGACCAAGTGAGGAAGAAGCTTCAGAACATCGCTGGGGCTCATAACGCAATGGTCTACCCTGTGTCCCTCAGGATTATGGTGAATAATACTGTTAAAACTTTTCACTCTCCAGAACAAGCCTTACTCTCTAGCTGACATGTAATGCACAGCTGAACTTTCACTCTTTCTTTCAGGAGATGCGGTATGGGACAATTACATTTTATTTTTTAAAAACTGAAGGCATCAGAGGACTTCATGCTGCTTCCCGCATAGCCAGTGTTATTATCTGAGGTTGATTCAGTTGGTCAGGTCTCGGTTCAGCAATGTTATGTGCCAAAAAAATGAGGTCAGCTGACTACCTGAATATACTGAATTAAAAACCAGGTTTTTCCATCAATGGATTTTTTCTTTCTGATGGCATGGACATATTCCAAGATGACAATGGCACGATTCATCAGGTTCAAACTGTGAAAGAGTGGCTCAGGGAGCATGAGACATCATTTTCACACATGGATTGGCCACCACAGAGTCCAGACCTTTACCCCATTGAGAATCTTTGGGATGTGCTGGAGAAGACTTTATGCAGCAGCCCGACGCTCCCATCATCAATACAAGATCATTAATCGAAAAATTAATGCAACTCTGGACAGAAATAAATGTTGTGACATTGCTGAAGGCGGTCCAATGAAATATAAGAGTGTGTTTTTTTTTTGGCCGGGCAGTGTATTATAATTAAGGGTCTGTTATATGGGAAATATATCTCAATCCTTAATATGTATGCTCCTCCAAATCAATCCACTGACTTTATCACAAAGGTGTTGTTGGAGTTTGCTAAACTTGAAACTGAATGCTCTGTTGTAGGTGGTGACTTTGTCACCTAAGCCCACTTATTGATTGATTGTCTGTCTCATCTTACATGTATTGTTGTCTAAGTATAAAGTGAGGAATCTCTGTCTGTCTGTCTCTGTCTGTCTGCCTGCCTGTCTGTCTGTCTGTCTGCCTGCCTGCCTGCCTGCCTGCCTGCCTGCCTGTCTGTCTGTCTGTCTGTGGTCCACATATCTCAAGAACTGTTCATCTGATCTACTTCCCACTTGGCAGGTGCAGTATGTTGCTGAGGACCCAGGGAAGTGCAGTGTCAAATTTGTTTCTGCATTTCCCATCCTTTGGCCAGCCGACTCCTGACCCTGCTCCTCCGTTGGCAGGCTGGCCGACTCCTGTCCCTGCCCCTCGGTCGGAGGTCCGGCCAAGTCCAGTTCCTGATCCTGTCCCTCGGTGGGAGGTCCGGCCGAGTCTTGTTCCTGTCCCTCGGTCGGAGGTCCCACTGATACCTGGCATTGTTGCTACATTAGCGGTCCAGCCGACACCGGTTCCTGTCCCTTGGTCGGTGGCCCGACCGAGTCCTGTCCCAGCCCCTTGGTCGAGGGCAGGTCCGAGTCCGGTTCCAGCCAGTGTTCCTCCATCGGCTCCCAGGCTGACCGCTGCCAGCATTCCTCCGTCGGCTCCCAGGCCGACCGCTGCTAGTGCTCCTCAGTCGGCGCCCAGGCCGAGCGCTGACAGTGCTCCTCCGTCAGCTCCCAGGCCTACAGCTGCCAGTCCTCCGTCGGTGGTCCTGCCGACATCCAGGAGTGTTTCCCGGATGGCTGTTCGGCCTCCAGAGGGTCACAGCCTTCGTCTTCCCCACCGGCTTCCAGAGGGCCTCCGCCACCGGCCTCCAGAGGTCCCAGCCCTCACCGCTGGCCTCCAGAGGGTCCCAGCCCTCGTCGCTGGCTTCCAGTGGGTCCCAGTCCACCCTTCGCTGCCGCCTTCCAGTGGGTCCCAGCCCTCACCGCCGGCCTCCAGAGGGTCCCAGCCCTCATCGTCGGCTTCCAGTGGGTCCTAGCCCACACCTTCGCTGCCGCCTTCTAGTGGGTCCCAGCCCACGCCTTCCAGTAGGTCCCAGCCCACGCTTTCCAGTGGGTCCCAGCCCTCGCAGCCGCTGCCAGCTTCTGGTGGGTCCCAGCCTTCGTCTACAGCCTCCTGAGGGCTTCTGCCATCACCACAGGCCTCCAGAGAGTTCCAGCCTTCGCCGCCGGCCTCCAGAGGGCTTCTGCCATCGCTGCCGGCCTCCAGAGGGTTCCAGCCGTCGCCGCCGGCCTCCAGAGGGTTCCAGCCATCGCCGCAGGCCTCCAGAGGGTTTCTGCCTTCGCCACAGGCCTCCTGATCGGCCACTGCCCCTCACCCCGACTCTGTTTTTGTGGTTGTTTTTTTGTTCTTTTTCGGGTGTTGCCTCCCAGCTTCGTCCCCAGTGTTTCCTCCAGTGTCTCCTCATGTCTCCAGTCCGGTATGTTTCTAGTTTTGGTTTCTGGTTTCTCTTTTGATTTGTACTTTGCTTTTGTTTGCACTTTGTTATAGCCTTTAGTTGTTACTTTGTTTTTGTCTACTCGTTCCTTTTTAGTTTTTCTGTACTTCCTCATTTTCTTGTAAATTCAGCTTGGTTTATTAAAAGCTCGTCTTTTGTTTCCTCCCAATCCCGCCTCCTGTGTGTGTCTGCACTTGGGTCCTCATTTAATATTTCGTAAAACATAACAGACAGAGCAGCTAAAAGATGGCCGGCGGTGGAGGGCGCACAGTACGTCAGAAGAGATTGGTTTTCTTTGTTGTGGAGCAGTGTGTCCAGACTGTTGGCTGGATTGGGGATGGTAACAGAGATCCTTAGTGATGTGCCTTGCAGTCCTTACTGCCTCCCACTCCCTCATTTTGTCATCTCTCTGTCTGCCTGTCTTCACAACTCAAAGAAGAGCAGTGACCTCAGAGAGCTCATGTGGCCCTTCAGGTGAGCATCCACGTGGGACTACACACACCAATTATCAGAGAGGTTGAAGGTTGAGATGAGGGAGCAACAACATGGTCTGGGTTTACTACATATGGATGTCTTCAAAATCAGTGCTCATGTTATATTTCTCCGTCCCATTCATATCACTGATAGTTGAACAACAGAACCTTTTCTTTTCTAATGCAATGCAGTTCAAGAGTACAACAAACTACGTTTTTCTTCCAAAATTAGCCTACATTTGAATCAACAGCTTGTCTGGTACAGAACAGCATCAAACATGACCACAAGGCTTGCAAAGAGTGGTTCATTTGGCTAATAGCCATGATATACAATGTCTAAAGGATATTTACACATATTTACGTAATCAATGTGTGTCTGTGTGCCTGTGTGTGAGGGGGAGAGAGAGACAGAGAGAGAGAGAGAGAGAGAGACACAGAGAGAGAGAGAGAAAATCTTACACACTGACTCAAATTGGGACCGATCAGGGCTGAAGCTTTGGAAGCTCAGTGGTGTTCTCAGTGATCCTTGTGAAGGTGTCAGGAGGCCTGAGAGTCCCTTGGGTCCTTGGACAGTTATAATACTAGTTTTTAGTCTCTGCAGGTGTTTGTGAGTGTCTATGTGGGACTTTGAGACATGAAACCCTCCAATAATATCTGACTTTACTAGCAGACTGTCTTTGTGGGCTGCTGGCTCTGTCAGAGCTGTGCGGGTAGACAGTGTATACAGGCCATCTGGAGCGGTGGGAATGAAGACTTCCACATGCTGACAGGCCTCAGACCAGCCATCTGCTCTCTGCGTTTTCCTCCAGTCAGACAACATGTCATCAGCGTGGCCTCCAGCGCTGCTCTCTGACAACATCCCTGTTCACTCACTCGCTTCAATAAGTGTCTGTGTGCTTGCCACCTGCCTGAGGAAGCAAACAGAGAGGGGAGACCTCACACCGGAAATGTGTTCTTCCACATGGTCTCTGAAACTCATTCAGGTCCACCAGAGGCAGCTGTTCCAAATCACTCAGCGGTCTCCCCCCGATACAAACACTGCAAGTGTAATGTTTGACAGTCAATACTGATAGCTTTGCTCTGTGTTATACTGGGTGGATGACAAATGCCTTGGAAATGCTTGACACAAATTAGTTTATAGATCTGACTTAAAGGTGTTTGTACCTTTGGAAAACACTGACACACTCAGTACAATGGATATATGGCTTCATGGATAAATAAACAACCTAGACTTGCAGCCACCTATAGCCCATAGGTCACTGCTTTGTATGATGTATACATACTTTTAGTTTTAAGATTCAAACAGTACACATCCCATTACTAAAGTTAGCAATCGTAAACACAAAGAATATTCTCAAATACAGTGACTTTTCTGTCTTGGCAGTATTCTCCTGTAGCTCAATGCTGCCCTCTGGTGAATGAAGACAGTACTGATGATCCATTAGTAACACTGGATGCGTTGTCACAGATCAGATTTTCCCTACGTGATTATTATGGCCTGAAGTATTCACAATAAAGATACTATCAATCAATACCATTATCTATAGAACATTTGAAAATAAAGCTCAGTCAAATTCCTCTTTAACTTTGTTTAAAGTGTGTTTTGTCTTTGAATTACACTCAAATTACCAGTGCAGAGAGGTGGAGAGTCTGTAACCATAACTGTAAAACAACATACAAAAATAACAATTGTTTTTCTGTATTGCACGTGGCAACAAGAGTTAAGGTGCATAACTGAAATGATTAAAGATGCTGAATTATTTACATGATATTATCATATGTGTATTATTAACATGATACCAATATTTCAATAAACATGATAAATAATATCATATTTATCAGTATCGTCGTATCGCAACAGTACACTACACTACACTGGACAAAAAATAGATTTGATTAAAAAATGTAGAGGAACAGAAAAAAATGCTCAATCAGGAATAATGATGTAGAGGGAAATGGTACCTGAATCTTCTTTCTAACTGCTGACAAACATATGATGAGACCCATTGTGATTTTACAGTTTTTTTATTAAATTATGTGACACAACTTATTAACACTCAATAGCTGAATTGAAGAACTTGCTCCTGAGGAGGATGGCATTCTGGATCGGTAACTTCAGCACTTTACACCCAAAAATGCGAAATGAGACGTGCCATTTCTGTTCAGTCTACTGGATTATCTTTGTTCTCCATTAACAGAACGTCTTTTGAGTTATTGGAGATTTAGTTCTTGGATGGATGTGTAAAATTCATACAGATGGACTTAGTCAGAAATAAGTCAGAGTTGGAGGTGATTTGAATAGACTGTTTATAGAAAGATGAGCCTGAAAAGTCAGATTAGAATACGGAATTTATTTAAAATGCTAACACATATTCTTCACTAACAAAGAGTTATGAATTTAAAAGTTTATTGTATATTATGAATGGGGGAGATCTAAGATGATACAGGAAGGATGGATTAAGGGTCTGGAGGGAGGGTAAGGGATGAAGGGATGAGCTGATGAAGGATGAAGGATGAAAGGATGAGAGTTAAGGAAACTGGGGTGGTGGAAGAATGGCTGATGGACCAGTGTCAGCTGGAGGCAAGAAGACGGAGGTAACTGGGGGTGTTGAGAGTGTAGTGCCAACAAGAAAACTTCAGGAGGAAAGATATGCGAAAGAGAAAGATGTGTTGAGGTAGACCAGACTGGATGGCATTGCGGTGGAAGATGAGAGTTTCTGAAAAAATAATGTAAATGTCAGTTTTCTTTTCCATCTGTCACAGGGCATGTGAAAACTGAGTCTTAGGGAAAGGAAATGGATCAGGGGAGCTAAAACACTTGGGTGCAGTAATGTGAGTTGTTTAGGGCGTGGTCTTTGTTTCTGCACCTAAAACTTTATTTATCTTTCTATTAATGGGTTAAGATAAGATACGTGTATCCTTGTCATCAGAAAACATTATGAGTGGTTGACTTTAATATTAACATTAATATTATGTGTTGTAATGTAAAAGAGTTGTTGAAAAGAGCATCCTGCTATTACAAACTGTGGATGTGGGTCCACACCAAAACCTTCTTTACCAACTCGTTGCCACAATGAGACACTTCAGATTGTTTTGTTTTGAGTGCAACACCGGGTCAGTTAAACTTCAGGGATATCAATCTGTCCATTTAGGAAGCACAAGTGATTGTGAATCAATTTCACCTGCGTTGGTGCAAATGAAAGTGACAACAGGTGCAATGGATTGGCAAAACCAAGACAACCCCCAAAAAGGGAATGGTTTTGAATGTGGTGACCACAGACAATTGCTCTCTCCTTATCCTTCCTGACTGATTCTTCTCTAGTTTTGTGTTCTGCTAGTGTCCTTGTCACTACTGGTAGCATGAGGTGGTACCTGCAGCCCAATCAGTTTGTACAGGTAATCCAGCTCCTCTAGGATGGCACATCCATACATGTGGTCTCAAGAAGTTTTGCTGTGTCTCCCAGCACAGTCTCAAGAGAAAGGGGGAGATACCAGGTGACCAGCTGTTACACGAGGAGAGCTGGACAGGGCTGTAGAAGGGCATCGACCCAGCAGCAGGACCAGTATCTGCTACTTGGTGTGAGGAGGAACAGGAGGAGCGCTGCCAGAGCCCTACACAATGACCTCCAGCAGGCTACTGATGTACATGATTCTGACCAAACTGTCAGAAACAGACATGAGGGTGGCACGAGGGCCCGACGTGCTCTTGTGGGACCTGTGCTCACAGCCCAGCACCGTGTAACTCGATTGGCATTCGCGAGAGAACACCAGAATAGGCAGGTCTGCCATTGGCTCCCCGTTTTCTTGTTTATTGTCAGACCTTACGCTGGTGCAGTGGGCCCTGGGTTCCTCCTGGTGCAGGACAATGCCTGGCCTCACGTGGCCAGAGTGTGAAGGCACTTTCTGGATGACGAAAGCATTGATGCCATTGGCTGGCCCTCTCATTCCCGACCTAATACCAATTGAGCAACTGTGGGACGTGGGCATACACACTACTGAGTCACATTATGAGTTGCCTTGATAAAATTCACGAAAGTTGGACCAGCCTGTGATTTCAATGTTTTACTTGGATTTTCGGGGTGATTTTGAATCCAGCCCACACTGGGTTGATGGTTTTGTTTCAATCGACTGTTATTACGTAATTTTGTTCTCAACAAATTATACAATGTACATCAATAAAGATTTTCAACTTGAATAATTCGTTCATCAAGATCTGATGTGTGATTGAAGTGTTTCCCTTTATTTTTTTTACACTAGTGTATAAAGTGAGGAATCACTGTCTGTCTGTGGTCCACATATCTCAAGAGTCATTCATCAGACCTACTTCACACTTGGCAGATTTGTTGCTGAGGACCCACGGAAGTGCAGCGTCAAATTGTGAAATATTGACAAGCAACACGTTCAGTATTAATACATATTTGATAAACAGTGAACACTGCTCTGTGCAGCAGTGGGGGCATGGCTTCAACACTCACACCTGATCCCTCTTACATGATCTCATGGGGAAGCAGAGGTAAACAAAAGGTTAGCGTGGTATGACAACTTGCTTTAGTAACAACTGAAGTGAGAAAAAAACAAAAGCAGAAGGTTAAATGAGTCTGGATGAGTGGGGAGACATGGTCAACACAGGTTTTCTGTTCTTCAGAGAGAACTCAAGGTGAGATTTTAAGGGTGCGTTTCGAATCGCACACTTTTTCTTTTTTACTTTTAGTATGCACTGCAGCTGCCCTTACATACTTAAGTACATACTGTTACCTGCAGCATGCATACCATTGGGACAGACTACTTAGTCATGACACTGCGCCTTGAGCTTTGACACTCTTGCTCCTATATCTGTTGCAGCCTTAGCCAAAAAGAAGTACAAAGAACCAAGCACTGACACTTAAATGCGCTTTCATGTGTCATTGTGGTATCTGTCATCTGTTAGTGAGCTGTTAAATGTTTGTGCTCTTCCGGCTTTGTTTATATTTGTGTGACACACCGCAACGTATGTGACATGTGTTCCACTGTGCCAATTTTGTGGGTAATAGCCAGAAAAGCATGTTGGCTTGCATACTGCAAAATGCGACCGGATCTAAAAGGACATCCTAGTATTTTTTGGCATACTGCATTTCACATACTTCATATTGGGGCATTCTTAATCTTTTTCTGGCATACTAAATATTATGTAGTATGGGTATTGGAACACAGGGTACGTTTCTGTCAACAGTAGTATGCTAGCTTCATTAGCCTCAAGGGCTACAATGTTTACTGTTGCTTGGCAGCACTGTCGGATTTTAAATTGTAAATATCAGACGTTTGATATCATCACAGTGGCAGTTCAGGAGGCCTCAGATTGACTCTGTAAACCCCTCATATTACCAGTTGATCTGTGCTGAACAACATGTTTTGAACGGACACTGCACTAGTGGTTTAAATGGCAGAGGCAGACACTCCAGCTTTTTGCCAAATTTCTTTGACATGTTACCAGGTTATTAATATATCCTTAAAACCAGCAAAAACAGGCTCTTTTACAGAGATCAGAGGCCCATCAGGCCTAAAGAATCTCCTCTGCTGCGTGAAACTGAGCTTTGCAATGGGACACTAAAGAGCCCATTAACCAGAGCCATTATACAGACTTAAGAAACGAGAATGAAACTCCTCCCTGCTTGGACTGCTGTCATGTGTGCAAAACATACAAGGGACTCCCTCAAATGACACATCACAATGGTAGTTTTCAAAATACATTACCATCATGATTATTTTATTATCAAAATGCATTACATCTCTTGCTTCTCAAACCTTTTAGAGGGGAACAATTGAAATAGTTACTATGATCTGTGTAAAAATAAAACCAAATCAACAGAATGATCTTTGCAAAACAAAAAGAGAATGCAGCATCTGGTTTTTGGAGGAACCCAGGAACCGACCCAATCATTAGCTTCCAACCATCTGACAGTTGGCCACTCTGACCCTAATAACAAATATCATGCGATAAATTCAGTGTACTATATTTTCTCCGTACAAGTCTATATCACATTTCTTTCTATACAAGGACACATAATCATACATATTGTCCTATTGTGTCTTTTAGGTTGTATTTCTTTCATTTTTAAGGTGCTGGTTAATTTTGGGTCACAAGTTAAATTTTTCCATTTGTCAAACATTCATGTAACATGAGTACCCTTCTGTGTGTTTGTTAACTGGGGGAGGGAGGGTCTGGTAGGTGGAGTCCAGTCTCATGACCGGGCCCTCGGTCCTTGAAGTCTTCCACACAAACGCGGCTGTTTTCCGCATTCGGTCCAAAAGAAAAGTCTCAGAGGGAGGAGAGGGCGACTCCTGCTGCCGCCCAGCTGTCAGCTTAACGTCGGTTTGAGGTCCCACTGTGGCAGTCAGGAGAACCGTCTCTTTCTTAACAAGTCAGTCTTTTGAGGATCAGAGTTAAAAGGAAAAATAAAAATACAGCATTCTGTGGAAAGAGAAGCAGCTCTCACAGGAGAACATAGCAGCTTTTTTACCAAGGATTTTATAAACAATCCAAACACTCCCTCAGAGATCCTTTCCCCAGTTTTCCTCCATGTCACATGGAATGCGAGGATTGGTCAGAAAAAATACATACATATATACATACATATATATACATATATATGCACACATATATATGCACACATATATATGCACACATATATATATATATATATATATATATATATATATATATATATATATATATATATATATACACATACATACATATATATACATACACACACATATATACATACACATATGTATATATACATATATCTATACATACACATATGTATATCTATATATATATGCACATACGTATATCTATATATATATGTATATGTGTGTGTGTATATATATATATACATATATATACACACGTGTATATATATATGTAGTTATGCATACATATATACATACATACATATACACATATGTGTATATATATATATGTGTATATATATATATATATATATATATGTGTATATATATACACACACACACACACACACACACACACACACACACTTAAAGAAATCCTGCAGGATTACAGATCAATCCAACTTTTAGTTTAGAAATGCAGTTAGATTATTCACTTCCTATTTTGTTCTTGCACCCCATCACTGTAATGTATGATTCGTATGAATTTGGAGGAAGAAAACGGAATTGATATAATGACAAGATGAATGCAGCCATATGTGGGGAACATAACTGGATTTCAAATTTATTGGAAAAAACAAGAATGCAGCACCATGAATCATAAGACCTGTATGTCTCAAGTACAATATCAGACGTCTACAGTGAAGTAGTCCTAATGTAAAATCAAAACAGTCCAGTGGGGATGAGAGAACAGAAAAGAACCCAAAACAAAAGTACATTGGAACAGACGCAGAACGTCGAGAAGGGCTGTTTTCATGTTGAGTGAGTGAACACAGAAGCTGGTTTATCATATGGAATGATCCTATCCAGGGAGAACCCCTCCTCCCCACCTCCACAATGCATCTTTAGAACGGATGATTAACATGTTGCCTCTGCTCGCATCACTTCCCCCTTTCCAAATCACATCACCTATTTACTGCAGCACAGACTCGGCCACTCGCCAAATCAAAAAAGTAACATTGACAAAAGAAAAATAAATTGGAAAAAATAAAACAACTCTTGCTTTCAGTTACATATGCATTTAAGCATTTATCCCACCTGGGTACCATGACGACAGGTACGGCTTTTTATAACTTTGTACAGACATTTGTGTGGAAATTTAAACTTTCCGACATTAAAGAGCCTGTTTGCACAGTCCGGCACATGAGGAAACACTGGGGACAATTTCAAGTTACATGTGATTTCTTGTTTTTTTCTGAATGTGTCATCCAAATCTTTTCCCACTGATTCTGTAATGATGTCCAAAGTCAATGATTAGCTTTGTGCAGATTGTGGTATTTTTTTTTTTTTTTCTGAAAATAAAGACAGAAAATAAGAAAAGGAGAATTCTGTAAAGAAGTCTTTGCTCCTCTCAGGTCTGTACATTTCCCCTCCCCAAACTCCCTGAGCCCCATTTCACCGCAGCTTTAGGGGTTGAGGAGGTACACAGCTTCATACACACTCACGCAAACACACTCACTCACACATACACACACACTTGAACAAGGTCCTAAAAGCTTCCTGACTGTGTCCTTACTCCGGGTCCCTGGAGGGGGGAGTGCTGGAACTGACTGATGCTCGTCCCTCGCTGCGGGTAGTGCGTCGGTCCGGAGGCCGACAGCAGCCTGGAGCCGGCCTGCAGCGCCGTCTGGCCCGGGCTGCCCGACTTCAGGCTGCGAGATGCCTGCTGCTGACTCCCTCTGGAGGCCTGGGGACCCAAGTCTATTTTAGTCTGCCCTTGGACCCTGGGTCCTGGGGTGGGAGACCCCACCAGGCCACTGCTATTCAAAGGGCTCGCTCTGAAGTGGCTGGTGCTGTAGCAGTGGCCTCCATCCACATTACTGCTGCCAGTCTGCTGGTGTAGAGAGCCCGCTGGCAGCCTGGAGTCTGAGGAGGAGGGGGTGGGGGTGGGGGTATGACTGGGATAGGAAGATGGAGGGTGGTCCTGAGAGAGACCTGGGTGAGAGGAGCTGAGGCGTTGGTAGAAGCTCTGGCCTGATGAAGGACTGTAGGAACCCCGGAATGGAGAGTTGGAGGTTTGCTGGAGGAACGACGGGCTTTCAGTCTGCCGGTGGCTTTCTGATGACTGAACACACACATAAGACACACACACTTGTGACAATGACACATTTCTAAGGCTGCATTTCATGTCATTGGGAAAAGAAACAATTGGACAAATCAAAATGACATCTGTTACTAGCAATGAGTTTCATTTACAATGACTTTCAGAAAAACCAACTCATAAATAGCATTTAAATGTTTCTGTGAATAGTAACACAGAAAGAGACTCTAAAGACAACAAATGTTCATCAAGCAGCTTATCTACTAATATCATTCTCAAACGGTTCAGCTACTGGTGTTTAGGGAAAAAGCGATATACAGTAAATGGTTTGTTCAGGTACCTGGTGTGAGTACACAGAGGGACTGTATCTGTGTGGACTCTTCATGGGAGAAGCCATGGACACTGTCTGCATCTCATATCGATCTGTATCTGCAAGCACAGAAAGGAGGATCAACTCCAGCACAGACGAAAACACGTGTCATCATCTAGGAAGTTAAAGTACAACATACAGTCGGATCCAAAAGTCAGAGACCACCAGTCAAAATACTTCCGTTTGTATTTGTTGAATGTAATACAATTTTTTTCATTACAAATGTTAATACTGAATCAGTTTAACAGTTTGAGTGAAAAGCTACATTTCTGAAAAATATCCATGTATTTCTTAGTTTTTGGCTTGTCCCCCTTTGGCTTAAACAACAACATGCACTGGTATGGATTCCACAAGTTTGTGCAAAACCTAATGATAGCACGATAGTGAGCCCAAACACGCCTCAAAGCTTTGACACAACTACTTGATGACCAAAGAAGAACAAGGAGTCCTGACTGTCATGGACTTTCCTCCACAGTCCTCAACCTGAATCACATTCAGCATTTATGGGGGCACCTGAAGACTGAAAAAGCCAAGCACTCTGTGACATCAAAAGAAGCTTTCTGGAACACTGTCAGAGCATGCTCTGGTAACATGAGTTAGCAGGTTGTACACTTACTTGTGGAGTCCATGCAGCTCAGTGCATGCTGTCATTAAAGGAAAAGGGGGACAAACCAAATATTAAGATTCACTGATATTATAATTTGTAATGAAAAAAAAGAAAGAAAAAAAGCATTACTTTTGAAACAAGTATTTTGACTAGTGTTTGTCAGACTTTTTAACCCTACTGTATATTGCTGTACATTTACTTATATTTTTAGTTGAAGTATATTCTTGTTTTTCGTAGTTGTGGCTTTGTCAATCCAATTTCTCTGCAGGGATCCTTGGAGTTTCTAAGGTCTTCATACCCGATTCCTTCTCGGTAGAGCCATCACTCCTCTTGTAATTCCGCTCCATCTTGATGCTCCTTCGCACTCGCTCCAGAACCCCCTGACCTTCCCTTAGACGTTCAACAGTAGTGGGGACCATCCTTGGAAAAATCCAAAACCAAACGTTATCTGTCAGTCAACTCTACTAACTACTAAAGTATCACACATGCTTTTAAAGCACAAGAACCAAAGGTGATTTGTTGTGCACTGAAAGGTGTCTTAAAGCCTCTCACCACTGGTTGTTGCTGTCCTGGCGTCTGGGCTGCCCTGAGGGGCCCTGGTGGTCTGGAGGACTGACCTCCTCTATCTGTGGGATGGATTTGTGTGCTGAGGAAGAGAAGGAGCTGTGTGGGGAGGCTGGAGGATGCATCTGCTGATGGGAATGGGGATGATGAGAGTCCTGGATGTAATGGGAGACAGGCCGAGTAGGGGTGCCACCCAGAGACGAACTGCTCCCGACTGGCTCAGGGTCCCGACCGCCACCCTGCTTCCTCTTACGGTACTCCAGCAAAGACACCTGAAGCAGCAGAGGGGGGACAGGAGGGTTAGATACCTGTGTGTTGCAGGACTGACACACAGTCTGATGTGCAGGTTTAACATTACTTCACATCATTCAAACTGATGCTGGGCTGCGCTGACTGAATCACATCATTCACCAAAACTGAGTGATGGGCAGACCGCATGCACCACACCAGAGAGGACTCACCTGGAACCAGTTTTTATAACTATTCAATGTGACAAAAACAAGAACACACCTTCATCACCATGGACATTACCTTGGACATGAAAATGACACTGTATGCATCTCTGGTTTGTTCCATTCCATTAACATACTTGTAGTCATGAGAAAGGCTCAAATACAGCATACTGCAGATCACTGTGTCTCTCAATGCACCGTTAGTAACATACAGCATCTAAAGCTTTGATGACAGAGCAGGCAACTTTAAATGCATAACGCAATGACGCAACCACGCTGAAATAACTACACAAACACTCATATCAATGTCCACAGCATACGCATACACACACACACACACACAAAACATGTACACACACCGTCACTATTAACAATGAGAATGAGAGCACTCATCCTAGCTTAATGTCATCATGACACAGAAAAGGCTTGTGGGAACAGAGGGAGTTGTATGAATTAGGCAGGGAGAGGATGATGACCACAGTCACATACTGACATGGATGGCTCTTGCCTTAATCTTTCAAATTACATAATGTACCAAGCGCTAAATATCAATGACACATTACTACATGAGTCCTCTTAGACTTCCGAGTGGCTTTTGGAGTACATTGTACATGCCTCAGATATATATACTATACACACACAGTATTTGTCAGCTGTAAAACCCTCTATGAGCTGGCCACCATACACATTGTTTTTTCTGTGTTTAGTATGTTGGTGTGTTTCAACAAGGTCTCTGTTTGATTAGCAGTTCCAGCAGTGGCAAAGATATGTTTGAAGGAAAACTGCTGTTAATTACAACATTTTAATTTTTTTTATAGCTGTGGCTGAGCTTGCATGTTTTCCTCAATACAGAAGTTTTCACGACGTGCTGGGGTTTTTTGGTAGTGGGTGTGCAACATTGCATTACATCTGACACATTGCTACAGAAACCTGGGATTTGTATTTATGACAGTTGTGTTGCACTCAGAAGCATTGGCTTTAAAAAACTATGTGAAGTGACCAGCTACATAACCATATCAGCTCTGTTTAACATTACATTTGCTGGGTCAAGACTGATGAATTGTGTTACGAGGAAAACTCTCAGACACATCCATTTGTAGCATCCCCAATTCACTCTGAGCCCCTGAACTTTCAGATAGTGCCTTTTAAAATTGCATGTGTTTTGCTATAAACCACACTGGTAAATTTCGCCTTCCTTTAGTAGCAGTGCATGGACCATTGATCACAGTTTGGAAAAGAGCCATGGATGAGATGGAGCAGAGACAAGTGGGGCTTCATCTCAACAGCATCATGAGAATTCATGAACCATCGGCCTCTTATGTTGAAGGCAATGGATGAACCTTTACACACTTCAATGAATTTGACTGAAATGGCACAATAATACTCCTGCTCAAAACTATAGTGTTATAACTCAATGTGGGTTTGGAGGGGGTGGGGGGGCAGGGGGGGGGGTGGGACGGAACTGTTGGAGCATGGGGTGGGTGTTGTATGCAGATGCAAAGAAACAATATTTACATGCACACTTCTAAAGATGTAGTTGTAGGGAGAATATTCACCATATTTTGTACTGGCTTGTATTCACTTCTTACAGCTATAGCCTGGTAATCTGGCTTCCCTGTCAGCAGACTAATGGTATGCTGGTTGGCCCTCTGCCTTGGAAGAAAAGTGGAAGAGAGACTTGGCAAAGAGTGTCAAGGAGCAGCGAAGGTGAGGAAGGGAACTGAGGGAGAGGAGGGGGGGAGGGAAGGAGGAGGAAGGGTCAAAGCTACAGAGTGAAATCATTTCAGATATACACATATAATGGTTCAATATGTTTTTAAATGCCTGTTGCTTTTGCTTTTGGACCACCTGACACACAAGACCAATTGAAATATTTAAGACAAAGTCAACGGGCAAACAGAGCAAGGGGAAAAGCACATCATGATGTGTGGCTTTCCAGTTTGCACATATCACACTCAAAGTCATTCGTGCTGGAAAAGAGCAGATGAAACTGCTTCGGATTTACCTGAAAACTTTCTGAATACAAAACAGTTTTCACATTCGAATCATTAAGATGTGGAGAACTTGCCTTCTTCTTTTGTGGTGGGTTGCTGGTGTGAGGAGGTGTGCCACTATCTGGGTACCCTCCCCCATAATGAGGCTCGCCGTAGGGTGACATGGAACCAGTGCCCACATCTCCCAGCAGCCCCTGACCGCTTATGGAACTGTGGAAGGACTCTGCTGGGGAGAAACCGCCTTCTGACTGGGAGAGGCGGCGGTCGGTGGCCACGGGGTTCCCCAAGTTTGCGTTGAGGGGGGAGCAGGTATATATGAGGTTGAACTCTGTCCTGAAGGCCTGCTCCCTGTTTTGGGGCGTTAGGTCTGAGGAAGGACACGACACTGGGTTTAAGGAACTAGTCCCTACAGATGACGGGCCCTGGGAATCGTGGCCTGAAGGGCCTCCAGGAAGGGAAAAGTCTTCTGATGTCATAGCCACAGGGCTCTCCAAGCTCGAGGGCAGTGACAGGTCTGGGAACTGAGGCCGAGGGACGTCAAAGTCTGTCTGAAGACATGGCTGGAGGTGGAGAAAGAACAGAGATGAATTAGACAGAGGAAGAGCAAAAAAAAAAGTCAGTAGTTTGTCTGTTTGCATTAGAAAAATGGCAAAGAGATGGGAACCTACCTCAGGAGAGATGGACTCTGGCCGGTGAACAGGAGAAGCCTCGGGGGATGATATGTTCTAAAGAAAAAAGCAAAGGCTATTAGAAACAAATATTAACAAATAAGGTTTCGGTGGTGTGTTGGTGTTGAAGTCTAGTAGTTCTTCTCACAGTGTTTAATTGAAAGACTTAATTATGTCAGGCATCAAAAGGTTAATTTGAATACAAACAGTAGTTTATCCTCAATGATTAACAATGCTCTCCAGATGTAATGTATAATTCCAAACACTAAATATACTCAAGGGGAGGTCTGAATTAACTGACTTTGATCTCTTAAATACGCATTTACTCTATGCTGAAATAAACACAGACTATACATCACTATCTGGCTGTTGGGTAGCAAGCGACAACTCAGCCAATTGATTACAACACAGATAACAAAGATTACCATTTGGGACGGCGTTAATAACACAATTACTTCACTAATAAGGCAAGCTGTGCAAAGTAAGCCCTTACTTCAAATTGCAGTGGCGTGTTGCAGCGGCTGGCGGGCAGTGAGGGCATGGGTGAGTAGGCTACACCATTGGGCAGCAGGGAACCACAAGGGGTGTGGAGCAGCGGGTGGAGGGAGTCCTCTGGGAGCGGCGGTGTGATGGGTGACAGCGGGCGAAGCAGGTGGTCCGAGGGTGCTGGGGTCATCTCTGGTATATACTTGGAACGACGCTTCTTAAACGGTGCATTGAGTTCTGTGATTTTAAAACACAGAATGTGGGAAAGAAAATATGGAAATATGTATGGAAACAGATGACAGGACACAAGGGTTACAACAGTCAAGTATTTAATACTTTAATCTTGACTGCACTGACATGGAGAGTGCACCCTACATTTAGTTGTACTTTTAGTAATAGTACCAGCCAGTGTCTTCTTCTGATCTATAGTTTAATCTTCTTGCAGCTTTGATGATTTCATTAAATGCAGCAGTAAATGAGTCATCCAAATGGAGGTGGGAATGTACGTACCAGTGGACAGGGGGTTGGGGGTGGATCTGCTACTGGTACTTTGCTGGGAGGAGGTGGACTCTGTGCCATCCTCCACACTGGCTGAACAGCTCTCATCCTCCAGCTGCTTTATCCATCTCTGCATCGAGACAACAGAAATATCAGCATAAAGACAAAAACTGAAACATTTGTTTAGATTTCACAACTAGATAAACTCTAGACTTTGCATTTGAAACTTTAACTCAATACCTCTGAAAGTTGTTTTATAGAAAAAGAACAGTTTGGACAACAGAATTTAACATGTTTTATAACAGAACGTGAGTGGAAGTCTGCATACAGGCTGCACTGTAGGATGACAAGATGTACGTATTTTATATTCCTATACTCCCATCTTTCTATAATACTTCTCACCTTCTTGTAGCAGCCATAAGTGCCGTCCATTTGGAGTGGGCGGGGCCGGCGTCTCTCTGGGTTGAAGGGTGAGCCGAAGCGGACGTAGTGTCTGGGTGTCGTGCAGATAAGCGATGAATGGGAGAGGCCTGGCAGCATGTTGAGTGTGGTGGCCAGCACCGTGGGGTCAGTGGTTATCCGCAGCGGGCGCTCAACAGGCACCTCTTGGTGGACTTTGTCCCCTCCAGGGACCTTGTCATTCAACCACTCTGTCACCAGGTACTGAGAGCAAAGACAAACATTAACTCATCAACTCTGTGTCTGCATATACAAGTATAATCAATATTATTCAAGCTGAGTTGACAGTGGAAAAATAATATCTACAATCTCTAATGTTGACAAACCTTCTTGGTCTTGGGATAGCGCAAGTTGCCTCTGTTTATGCAGTTTAGACCCTGGCTATCTCCATCTAGGAGATGACCCCCTAGACAGCTCTCTCCATGGCCATGTTCAGCACCATATGGGCCCTGAGATCCCTCCTCATCCAGAGCAGCACCTTGATCAGCAGATGATGGTGTTGCTGCCAAGGCTGCGGCCGCAGCAGCAGCAGCTGCCTGCTGGGCAAGGGCTTGGCGCTGGCGCCGGGCACGCTGGGATGAGCTTGACCGGTAGCGAGAGATCCGACTTTTGGGCCGGGGCTTGGCAGGTCGCGCAGGTTTAGGGGGGGCGATTGGGGCTGGCAGGGTGGGTAACGAGGTCTTTTCTTCCACAGATGGGCCTTCCTGTGAAGGGGGTGTATAAATACAAACGATTGAACAGATCCAACACTAACAAGGAAGATTCACAAGTGCAGATGAAACAACCTGATTTCTGTCACTGACCACGACATAGGTGGTGCGTCGTGTGCTGACCCCCACTCCAGGGTTGTGGGGTAAGGGGATGCTTCCTGCAGGGTTTCCTGACCCATCCTCAGTCTCAACACCCTCCTCCTTTACCTCTGCTCCTCCTACTCTCCTCCGCCTCTTGTCCAGGCTGTTACATGTCTACATGAATAGGCAGACACACAGGAGAGGAATTACACACACAGTGTACCTAAAACATTTTGTCTTTTGAATAACTGATGTATTGCTGTAATTGAGATCCAATGGGCCTCATGCAGCAACATTCTCTTAAATTTCTTAAATAACTTTTTTGTCAAGAGAAAAAATAAGACAAGTCAACTCGAGATGTACCAAATGTTCTTACCATCCAAATCTGCTCTAACCCAGGTGTGTTGAATAATAAATCCCACTTGATCATAAATTGGAGGTGTGTGGCCGATTGTTTTTAATTAGCATAGGTACTGCCCAATAAACACCATATAAGGGCAGGTGTGCAAATAGTCGACACTGGCACAGTGATTGGAGAGATGCCACCAAAAAGGGTAGTAAGACGAAGGAGAATGTCAGCAGCAGTGAAATTGAGGTACTGTTAAATCAAATAAAACAACGTAAACATGTAATCTTCCACAGCGTCAGCACTGGCGTAACAAGAACGTCAAAAACACAGTTTCAGGGCACATCCACCAAGCCTTCAACACTCCGCTCTACCACGGTTGTAAGAGCACTCCGGTCTAGTCTGGGGATTTGCCAGGGGGTCATCAGCCATGGAATGAGGTTATAACCTTGGTCACCAATGTAACTTTTATAAAAAAAACATTTTATAAAAATGTAAAACTGGATGGTGGTTTTTAGAATTACAAATCATTTACCAATCAGCCAACGCATGTCCACCAGCTCCTTGAGCCAGCCGCATCCCCACGGAACTATACTTTGGACGTTAATAGAGTGATACAGCTTGAGGAACCAGAATGGATCTGGAGAGGGTGCTTTGATCCGTATATGCGTGCAATCTACAGCACCAATGACATTTGGCGCTACAGCAAAAAAAAAAAACGCTCTTAATCTCTACCTGCTGGTTAGCAGTGTACGGGAACGATACTGGACCATGAATGATATTGTGTTTTCAGTCCTCTCGAAAGAGGACAGCTGAAAGAGGACTGCAATGCCTGACCTGTCTCCTATCTCTCACAGGATTTGACCTGCATTTGTTTCTTTCTTGTTTCTATTTGTTTTTAAGTTGAGGCTACAGGTTTTTGCACAAATCCATAAGTAGTGCGCGTGGCAATCAGAAACAACTCAGCAGCCATTCATCTGTCTCATCAAACAGATCTGTGCGATCTCTAAAAACGCACTCTCTGCATAAGGCCCTGTTTGCCAAAGAATCTAGTAGCAGTAGGTAAGACATGATTCATGTGCTGAACGCAAGCAATCATCCCAGGGTTTTTATAGTCTTAATTAGTATCAGTTGACCAATAGTATCCCTCCCCCCACCGCCAACCCCAAGAATTAAACAATCCAATCATTTAAACATATAGGCTGATAATCTAAATTTGATTATATAAGGCATTTTTTTCATGTATGTTTCCGTGCATTGTAAATGGGATGTTTTTCTCTTTTCTTGGTAAGAGTGCTCTCGACCACTTACAATTTTCCGCCAAAGGGAAGAGCAAATAAAAGAAAACATTGGCGAATCCCAGAAATCAATGGGTACTAATAAAATAAGAGAAAATCGTGGATACAAACAAAAGAAAAAGAAGAAGAAGAGAAAATGATATTGCTTCTTGCATAAGGCACCATTGTCACACAAATCAGCATCGGAATATATTCAAAATGTCATACTCTTTTACTAGAGATGGCAACTCCATTTTCATCCATCTCTCCTTCGTCTCCCTCCTCTGCCTTCATATCATCCAGTAATCTCTCCTAATGGCACAAAGAGGCAGCACATGAGGACAACATCTTAGCCAGCAGGAAGTACAAGCAGTGTCTGGCTAATAAAGTATTTTCAAAAACTGCAAACCCAGTTTTTACAACTTTAATATTTGATGGAGATAAATCTAAGACTGATACCTTTGTTTAACCTCAGTTAGATTTATTTGTAAGATCCCTTTATCTGAGCCACACAAGCACACAGACACACACCTCTGTGTCACTAGTCCCCTGCAGTTCTTTGGCCTCCTGGTGCTGGTCCAGGGTCTGGTTGCTATCACCCGCAACACAGCCCTCTAGCTCTCTCCTGCGGGCTTTTCTCCGTCGGGTCTCAGCACCGACCAGAGGGGAGGGAGGTGGCAGAGAGGGGGCACTCAGCAAGCTCTCCCTGGGGCTCAGGTTGTGCTTCTGCACCGGGCAGTTCTGGTTGCCCTTATGGCAGGCACAGTCCACTTTGTAATTACTGGTTTGTTGTGAGAAAGAAGATTTTGATGAATAAAATGGCAAAGGATGAAGACAAGACACCTTGTAGCAATAAGCTTAACATGAGTTTTAAGGTAGATCAAAGGAAAACGTATACGTGGTTACATTTATATTTACAGTATGTTCCTAGAAAGGAATTGGATCATTACTACTTATGCACATGTTGTATGGATTTAACCTGTGTTTCTTTCTAGTTGCTGGTTTGTGGAAGGAGAAATATGGGTTGAGGGGCAGTACTGACCAGCTATTGAACTCATAGTCAAATCCAATGGTGACCTCAGCATCCTTTGTGATTTGGCTGACAGCGTAGATACACAGATGGATCATGCCATCAGCAATCATATGCCGGACCTGGGAAAGGAAACACATGCTTCTTAGTTATAAAAAAATAAATAAAATCAAATAAAGCACCTGACAAACCTCAGAGCTGCACAGAAGGGATACGTTGCTGGCAATTATTGAGACTTTAATAAAGCTTGCTGGCTGACCTCAGCATTGGGTGTGCAGGACCTCCTGATAAACCGTGCATCATTTCCAAAGGTCCTTGCATCTACACACATCTCTACATCATTGAACTTTGAGTAGAACAGCACAAATGGGTAGGGTCTGGAAGAAAAAATAATGACAATGGTGTCAAAAGCAGTTCACAGGTGATAGAACAGATGTGTAGGAGCCTAAATGCAGTTTATTTGATGTATAACTAATTAACAGTCAATAATTTAAGTTCATTGGTAAAACAGAAATTTACAGGGATTAAGAAGGAAGTGGAAAGAATATTTACATTTTTGCAGGTTGATATACTCACAGTGGATATTTACAGTGATGCAATAAGTTAAAATGTTTTAAAAGGTGTTGATAATTTAGTTAAAATGTGTAAAATCTCACTTATATTGTATTTGTAATATTTTGGAAGTAGGTAACTTTAATTGTCATTTCCTAGTAACTGCACTATTTTATTTTGAAAGTGTTGTAAGAATAGTTTCAGTTTCCAGGTGGTTACCCCCAGTGCAGTCAGACAAGGGGAGAGTGGAGACAGTTTTTTGACCTCTAGCAGTCAAACAATTCTTGCTTCAGGATTTAATAACTCTTGAAATGGATGTTTTTCTTTACCACATTTTCTTTTGTTGGAGTAAACTGGGAATTGTCAGAGCGTCAAGCTAAGGCTTAATTTTTTAGAAACCTACAAGGTGAGACTACATTGGAATCTTTGTCCAATAACACATATACCACAATCTCTTACTTTTTGAAGAAGTGCCCATTAACTTCAAACTGTTGTTTGAGCATGACCTTTCCCCGATATTCAATGATGAGTGTGTCTGGATCCAGGTTCTTGGCTGCTCGGAGGATCTTCCTGTGTTTCTGCACCCGTGTTACCCGCCCCAACTGGAGCTACAAACAGCAAATCACATATTGTTCATTCGCAAATACAGGAAAATATTCAACGTGTTGTATGCAGGCATCATTACACTATTGTAACTTGTTATTTGGCATGCAGGCAGCATATCTACAAAACATGAAACTAAGGATCAGGCTGAAGCAAGTGATTTATCAGCAGAACTCGACTTGTCTTGAAAAGGCTTTCGTGCTCTAATTTGATTTACTATCAGTTACATTTTTTTAAGAAATGTGTTAGTTATAAGCTTAATTATTATTGGCTAGTTGCTGCTATATTGCATTTTTTTTTTACAATGCTACAATTGCATTGTGACATATAAGCTGAATCAACATATTGTTTGATCCTACAGTGCAGTTGTGAGTTTGAATCAGGACTGTGGCTGACCTGCATCTGTGAGCCCAGCACTGTGTTGTTACAGGCCAGCTCAGTGCGGTTGATGGTGTCCATGGTAACAACTGAGGTGTGGATCTGTGTAGAGGAAGGAGGTGTTGTGGTGCCACTCTCAGTCTTTGAGATGGGGGTGCCTGCAGCGCGGTGAAGCTGGAGAAGTGTCTGGACATCAGCGCTGTACTGGTTGGCCAGAGCCTCCTCATACTGGTCTGTCCACTGGCGGATCCTGCTCTCCCATCCCTCTGCTGTGTTCTCATCCAAAACGTTGGCCTCTGTTGTTGAGTTCTAGGCAGAAGAAAAAATAGACATGGGTTTGATACAAGTTTTTCTTTACACAAAGGAGAAACATGAGGCCCGGAGAACTGAGTGAAGCATGACTGAACATAATTGTCTGGTTAACTCCAGTCTTACCTTCATCCTCATGGACTTCCTTGAACCCTCTCTGAAAGCCTAAAAGGGGGAAAATCAACCCAATTTAATACATGGACATGTCAAACAGCCACTATTCTCCAATCAAAAACCAAATAGAGCTCTTCTCAATATGACAAGCTAGTACCAATAAAATAAAACTTCCATTATGCAGTTTGATCTTAACGTTTATCAATTTTTTCCCTCTGTCGATTGCTTTTTGCTAGACTCACGCTTAACCACTCTGCTTCTCTACAGTTTGCACACCTTGACTTTCTTGCCCTTTGGCGTTCCACGGGCCTTCTCTATACTCTTCTTCCTCTTTTTGGATTTGCTCCTTTTGACCCGGTTGACAGTAAGTTTGATGCTGGTTGGTGTATGCTGGGTGGCGGTGTAGGAGATGGTGGAAGGCGACACCTCTTCATCACCACTCTCAGTGGCGCTGCTCTCTCCAGCTTTAAAAAAACAAACAAAAAAAATCATCAGATTTCATGAGAATATTAATTCTTAATTTATATTAAACTTGACACTAGACTTGAAACTAATACAGCAAGACAAAACAATGAACCTGAGACATTTTCTGTTTTTCTGTGTTGGCCTTCTCCTTTCCTCCTGTCGAGTCCCCTGCGACAAAAAAGTCAATAAAACACATCAGCACATAATATTAAACAGGCCATAACTCAAATGATCTCAGCAACAACATTTCTATATGGCCAGGCACAAAGCTAAACCTTTTAACTGACTTTTGCAAATGACAGTAGATTCTGCTAGCCTGAGCCTTTGAGAAGATTGTTAATTAAGCCTAAGGAGTGGTCACAGTTGAGGTTTAGAAACAAACAGTGATAGTTGTTTTTTGACCAGTGTGAGGGGTTTTACATCATGTTGTGTAAGGATATTAAGTTTGTCACAACCAAAGTAAGTTTTGTATCTACAAAATAAAATAATGTATTCTACTGCAATCTCAACACAGTGGATGTTATATAATAACATGGCATATAATTTAAAAGCTGTCTTAAGGGGAAACAGAGCCCTGATCCGGCCTGTGTATTGTTTGCACTGTTAAAACCAGAAGATATGAAACACAATACACACATTTTAGTAATAACTAAGCCTTAAAGGGTGTACTACTCTGCTAAATGGCAGAGCATTGTTTTGCTCTCCATTCTCATAAATTTCCAAGACTTGTGTGATCATTCCATACTTGCGTCTGGTACAGCTGATGGAGCTTAGCTCCAGCATCCAGACCGGGCAGGTTTTTCATCTCTCACCTGCAGTTGTCGCATTTGATTAGCAGGCCATCTGGAGTCAGGCTGCAGAGACACCAGCTGGCCACTGCACCGTCCTCCTCTGAGGAGCTGTCGCTGTCAGCTGAGTTGTCCTCAGTTTCGTGATAGCGGGAGCCGCGTACCACGCCGTTGAGATCCATGCGGGGAATGATGGTTTGGGAGAGCGGGGAGGCGGGTGGGGTGGGGGGAGGGGGTGCGCCATAGTTGTGATCCTGACAACACACAACGGAAGACTGTTGCATCTTCAAACAACGGGTGTTCAGGCAAAAAGGGAAACGGAAAATGGAGACGAATGAAAATGAGGGCAACAAAACAGGTATGTGAAACAGTACAGCTGTTAATAACGGACGTAGTTTATGGTTACAGAAGACTAAAAGTAGGATAGACATTCATGTACTTAAAACTAGAAGCACCACCAGTCCTTAGTTTTCCACTTACTGTTTTATTTTAATTGAACAAGGAACTTGAAAAGATTAGAAAACAAGAAAAGATTGGACAGATTAACCGAGTTATTATTTTAGCTTTTAAATTGCTTATAACTTATCCTTGATTAATACAGAGTACTACCAATTTCATACATTAAGACATGCTATGATTAGAATTGATGACTAGAAAAGAATTATATGAACTCACAGCATATGGTAGTCCCCGATACCCATGACTCTGCGCGCTCCCACAGCTGTGGTTGTTGTAGTTTTTCTCATTCACGGCAGGGCTTGCTTCAACTGACTCAGGGCTGGAAAATACAAAAAAAATCTATTATTTGAAGGAATACAAATTAAACAGGAACTGTATGTATAAAACAGTGCATACTTTGCACATACTTTTCAAGAGCTCTTATGCAAACAACATTTTTAATAGAAAACAGTCACTAGGTGGCACCAAGACCCTGAAGTTGCTCTCCAGCCAGGGAGAACAGCAATTTAGGAAATGGAATGTGGGCCGCCATTATGTTATGCAACTCCTTTTGCCCTTTAACTGGGGTCTCAGACAGTGAACAACCTTGCCTTTCCCCCCTGCTACTCCATTTCTGGAGCAAACTTAAATGTCAAAAGAATCAAAATGACAAAATGTTATATTAAAGTGCCTAGATTTGGTTTATTTCAGAAGAGAGGGTGTGTTTTCTTGTGTGTTAGAATCAATCTGACTGGAGGAGACTAAAAACGATAAATTACTGGCAGATAAATAATCAGCCTGATATTTGGAAATTATGTTAGCAGCTACTTATCAGTATAGGTGAAATTCTAGCCGATGAATGGAGCCAATAATATGAAGCCCAATTGCCTTCATTGACTTACAGCATGTACACACTGATAGAGTAGGTGGTGGTATGCACCTTTAAATTTGGCTTGGAAACCACCAGTAAATACAGAGAAGAAGAAAAAGCTGATGAAGAATAGGAACAAGTGCAGCAAGCTGTTGTCGTGCTCATGACGTCAAACTGCTGTACCTGTGTAGACTACAGAGACAAACACGTCGTCACAGGTGTGGCTGTTTTATATAGTTTCAGAGGAAGACAAACGGATCGTAATTTACAATACATTTACCAAAAGGGTTCAGACAAGAGGGAGAAAGTCTGTTATAACAACAAATCTCATTAGAGCTACCCAATACTGCATCCTCCATTTTTGCTCACTCCATCTGAGCCTTTTTTCTTCTCGGGTATAAATAAGCTACAGGTTACAAACTTACAGTTCAAATACAAAAATGTGAAACTATTGATTATCTTATCGGTATTTATTGTTTTTTATGAGAAAGAACCTACCATTGCTGCTTAATTGAGCATTCTGAGCAACAACAGGTCACTGAGTGGTGTGTGACTGCCATCGTAACACACTGTACACTAAATGTTTACAAAGAGTTTGATCCCCGTTTATTGTGAATGTTTTTCCAAGTTACTTGTTTACTTGACTTGTGAAATGTTGTCTCTCAATTGCGGTTGAGAGAAACACACTAACAGCGACCCACAGAAAATAAACACTGCAACACCGAGTGTCTTGGGTTCACCCATCTGGGCAGGTTTAATAAGAAAACAATAAATGTGACATGGAGACTTAGCATTAGGCATTGAGCTCCAACAAAGTTTTCATTCTCTCTCCAACATGTCACAAACAACAACTCCTGACTTATGGCAACTCTGACAGGACACACTACTTTTTGTGCTCTCTGGTGGGAGGCATCTTAAATCATGATGTTACAATGTTACAGGGCTCAGAGGTCCATGACTTTAAGAGTGTCTGCAATGGATGATGGCATCTTCTGTCAGCCCAAACCCTACTCTTTTCTAACTTCAACATTCACCTTTGGGTGTTGTTTTTGTTTGTTTGTTTATTTGGATCTGCATTAGCAACTGCGTTACAGCAGCTATTTAGGTGGTGTAGATGAGCAGAGGGCTATTCCAGAAAGGAGGTTCAACAGACTCTGAGCCTAACCCTGAACTCTGAGTTGACTTACCCTGTGAATTGAAACTCTGAGTTTTCAGTTCCAGAACAGCTGATCTGGTTAAGGTAAGTCGACTCTGAGTATGTTAACTCTGAGTTGAGCTCGTGCCTGACGACTAGTAAAAAGCCATCTGCAATGGAGCTCCGATACTGTGATTCACCATGGCAACAGGGGAGAAAACAGGAAGCAGACATTTTCTGGGGGGAAAAAAAGTAACACGGCTGCGGCCGTAATAAAAATCACTGACAGAGTTTTAGATGCGGTCGTGTTTTCATTTTGAATTTAACATCACTTTCTTTTATATTAGCCTTTGAGGAAGTGGTTGAATGTTGTTCAATGTTTTATTTTATTTTATTTTATTTTATTTTAGGCTATTTTATTTGATTTAAATCGGCTAAAAATGAAATATAAAAACAGTCTCACGATGGCTCCTCACTTTGGTTTTATTTCACATATTAAACATAGTAAAAGTTTATTCAGTGGATATTTTAACTTGTAGTAGCTTTTACCACCAACAGATGCTGTTTAACACACATCTGTGACCTAACATCCTGCTGAGTAGATGAACATGAAGTGGTGCTCACCTCCACCTCCACCACGTCCGCCAGAGGCAGAGGAGCTGGTCCTGAGTCAGGTCGCTGGGTGACCAGAGGCTGAGGGCGTCACTCACCCCCAGGACCCAACATTAGAGGCAGACACACACTTACTGTCTACAGATTGAACTAGAAGTCATTTAATCTTATACTCAATGCGGCGGCAAACTAGAAACACAGACTTTGAAATTACGTTGTTGGAAAAAATACAATAGGCTAGGCTATACTGATGGTTACTTTTGTAGCTATCTGTGGGAAATAAAGAAAGCCAAATGAAATGTGAGTTATTTCTCTTTTTCTGGCTGCTGGAAGGTGATCGATTAACCTGCGAAGTGATTTAAAAAAAACAAAAAACGAAGAGGATTGTTCAGATCTGAGAGCACGTCAGCGATGACGTGTAGCCTGATATTTGCTGTGCAGCCGGAGAATATAAATGACAGACTGATGAGAAGCGGTCTACTGTTCGGTTCAGTCCTCGTCAGGGAGTGAGAGCTCATCTAAATTAATCTAAATTCTCCTCCTGGTGTAAAACTATGTGAATTATTTCTGCTTCAACATGATCGGACTGAGAAGGAAAGGACAGCCGCTGTCAGACAGCTCCGTCAGACTCAGGGTTTCTTCAGGTAAACCTGCCAGTGAGCAGGTTAGGTTCACAGAGTAAGTTACCGCAGAAACAGACCCAGAGTTTAAGTTACCTCTCTTTCTGGAACTGAAAACTCAGAGTTTCTCTCATCTCAGGGTTAACAAACTCAGAGTTTTCACAAAACCCGCTTTCTGGAATACCCCCCAGGTTGAACAAGAAGTTTGTTTACAGTCTGTGACACTGCGTGTTTTACTTGAGCCGGATGTTACCACATCCACAGATATCAGCAAGTACGTTGGAGAGTAGAGAAAGACAACAAAAATAAGACCTGGGTTGTTAATACACAGATCTTTTCTTCAAGATGCAGGAATAACTATTTGAGGCCCACACAGCTGGTAGTGGCTACTTACTCTGATCCAGCAGCCATATCTGAGTAAGACGTTTCAGGTGTAGTGACTCCCAGCGCGATTACTATGCTCATGACGTCCAGCACAGCGGCGCGTGGGAGGGGGGGAAGAGGGGGGAGGAGGAGGAGGGGGAGGGGGAGGGGAGGGACAGGATGGGATGGGGGGAGGAGGAGAGGTAAAGAGAAGAATCACAGGGTCCCAACTACAGCAGCAGACCACTCCAGAGGTGGGGCGCCGCCGAGCCGCAGCCCACGGCTCACGGTCATGGGGGACCTGAGGAGAGAGGTCAACAGACAGAGAGACCATCAGATACACTCATACACAGCCACAGTCTACTACATGACTCAGCATGGCATGTGATACGCTGGAAAAAACCTGCACTTCACTAGACACTGTGTGTGTGACTGATACATTTTGGATTGATGCCCCTGACAGATAATATTCTGTATAACATAATATATATATATATATGTATATATATATATATATATATATATATATATATATATATATATATATATATATATATATATATACACACACACACATATATATATCATCTTTATTTACATTTAACATTTAGTCAGGAGTTGATTCAATTATTAGAATTTGGAAGAAATGTTAGAAATTGGATGACATAAAATTTTAAAAAATCATTAAAAAAAGAACAAAACAACCACCGCATGAGCAACTTTTAAAGTCAAAATTTGAGCCTAACCGATCTATTGGTTTGCCAAAATCATCGGCCGATATTTGCGTATCACAGATACAGAGATATATTGGTGTTGCCATAAATGTTGTCCGATATGCTCCAAAAGACTATTTTTTAGAGACCAAGAATGCAGAAAAATAAGTTTTTGGTTATTTTAAATTAATAACTTCCGAGTGAAGTTTACTGTCTGCAATAATGTTGTTTTGGACAATAATGTTTATTGTAAAAACTTTAAATATTCGGCCTCCATTATATATCTTTTATATTTGTGTAAGTGTTAAAAAAATACATTTGAAAGATAATTGCAAAAAATGTATTTATATCGTCAGATTTATCGAAATTTTTGCTCCCAGACATCACTATGGCAGTGCCCCTAGAAATGAGTATCAGTCAGGCTTTAGTCAAAATCTATGTGTTGTCATCTCACATGTCTTGCGCTATATGCCCCAACAATGTTAAATAAAGATAATTTCTTAAAATTAAACTTATTGGTATTTCAGAGTTCGTCATTTCTCGGAAAATTTTTTTTAAAAAAGCTGACTCCTGCACTCAGGGATGTATAATAATTCTGCATTCAATGAAATGCTTTCTTGAATTTTTTATGATGCCTCCAGAGCCAAGAGTTTTTTGGAGAACACTATTGTGTTGTTGTAGTTACTAGCCCTTTTCACACAGAGACTCTGTATTATCGCCGCAACGAAGGCTCACCTTTATGCTGCCTTTGTTTGCTCACACTGAACCAAGCAACGCCGGCTTAAAGCCGCTCCAGTGTGTCATTTCATACAGAATGCCTGCGCTGCGGAACCAGAAGAGCAGTGACGGTACACATCATGGGGTTGATATCCATGTGTTTTTTTTCTCCAACGCGTTTCCCCCCTTTTTTCCACCTTAATCTAAAAATGTATCAGCCGACTGTTTATAATCATATTGATGCAGTTATAATGTGTTGTGATTGAGATCCTGACCCACCATGCATCCTGGAAAATGACAAAGTTACGTTTTATGCTCTAAATTACAATTACCATAAGTAAAAAGCGGACCCTGTCTGATTCTGACTTGCGGGCAGGAATGCTGGGGGAAAGTTCACTGAAGTCTTGGTGAAGAGGTCTCACAGTCGCTGTGATTTTTTTCAATACTAGTTGCCAGAGACAGTAACCACAACAACATAATAGTGGAAGGCGACAAAAACGTGGTGAGTTAAAGTTTTTTGCTCTGAATCGCGTCACATAACCACGTCATTCAACTGTGGGAGCTGCCTGGCTCTGCGGCCGGGGACAGATGCTGTTTTTCGGGCAGAAATGTGATGAAGAGTCAGTAGGACAGACAGGATGACAGAGGCTTTTCCATCTATGGATGCAGTATTTTTTTCCTCATATAAGATGCCAAAGACACTACCTGTAACCATATTACTGTTGTCTGGTCCTGTAACGTTGCTTTGAAGGGTGAAGCGTGGGACATTTTTCTTTTATTTGATGAGTAAAGGATTGTTTAGTTATCAGACCGACACACCCTTGTTCCGCGCTGCAGGCTTTTCCATTCACACAGACACTGGCTCATCTCTGCTGCAGCTCTGATACTACCTCTGGAGGCGCATCAGAGCCGGAGCAAAACTGACCCCACCTGCGCATCTGTAACTTTCACACAGACGGCGAGGCGGAGTATCGGTGCATGATTCCCGCACTGAAAGGACAGTGTGAACGGGGCTAGTTTCTCTGGCAACTTCACTGTTAAGGTGAGCCCTCCGGACGGAACTTCAGTGAACTTTCCCCCAGAAAACACCATCCCTCCTCCTGAGTGAGAACCACACAGGGTCTGCTGTTTACTGATGGCAATTATGTAATTTAGAGCAAAAAACCTAACTTTGTCACTTTCCACGGTGCATGGGGGGCCAGGATCTCAATCACAACACATTATAACTGCATCCATAAGATAACAAACAGTCGGCGGATACATGTTTAGATTAACAGGTGTAAATCGATGTGTGCTGTCACGCCTCTTTTGGTTCCGCAAGGCCAGCATACTGTATGAAATGACACACTGGAGCGGCTTTAAGCTGGCACTGCTTGGTTAAGTGTGAACAAAGAAAGGCGGCATAAAGGCGATCCTTCTTTGCGGCAATAATGCGGAGTCTCTGTGTGAAAAGGGCTAGTGTTCAAAATGCACAAAGCAGTGGCCTGCAACTGACACTACATGAAATGCAATCAAAAGTAAATGTTACACATGTGCTTTTCCTGCTATGACAAATCAAAATGTCTTGAATAGGAGGCTTACGGGCTATTCTCTTGAATTTATGCTAAAATCTACCTGTATATATTAAATTATACACAGCAGAATTTGTTACTAAAACTGTTCTACAATTGTATAATAAACAGAGCAACGTCATCAAGCCCATTAAACAAGAGTAGGTCACCTTGGGGAGAGGTACAAGTGAAAGATCAACATTCAAAAGGTTGAGATAGATGGCCCAAACACTTCATTTATGCCAAGGGGGAATTCCCAGTCACATTCTCTTTTAGTGCATTATTTAAAAAATGTCTCACACTACATTATCTTAAATCAAAATTACCCATGACATAGTTACTAGTCAGACACAGTGCAGTTCCTGACTAGTAAAATGACTACTGAAAGAAAATGGGCAGTTCAAAAAAGGAAGCGGGGTCACATATAAACAGGGCCCCTGTACTTAAGGTCACAACAGTTATCTCAGTTGAACATTGACAAAGGGTTGTCAAGTTCACAAAATCCCAACACAACACAGGAAACCATCTTCTACACACCTGATCAGGACCCAAACTTGCTGACTCATGTTGACAATTAAGTCTTTTACGTGACAATATCAGAGAGCTTTCATCTGCCTTCATCTAAAATAATAACTTCATATGTACATGATGTCTCTCATCCATACAGACACTTTCAGCATGGGAAAGAGGGAGGGGGAGCTATTCAAGGAGCAGAAAAACAACCAGGGGCTTTATAGCTCAGCTTACATTCAGCCTCCCATGAGGATGCACTAACAAAGCGAACCAGCAGGAGGCGCATTCCACCCAGACGCCAGGAGGGGTGAGTCATCAAACATGAGGCCCGACCCTCTTGTCATGTGACCACACTCCTCTGAAACGTTGACCCACACTCCTCTGCTCTTACTGGCTCTCTCTTCCTCTGTCCTCCCCGCCTGCTCGCTCGCTCTGCCGCCAAGTCAGACGCAGAGCCAGAGACAGCAGCCACGGCTGCAGAAAGAAGCAGGCCCTCCTGAGCTCCGTTCACACGCTGACGAGAGGATTTGGCTTATAGCAAGGTCATCCCCCGGGCAGACACATACAAGTCCGTTACCTTACAAACATCAGAGTGATCAGATTCACCACAAGCGCATGTCCCAAAAAAGAAAAAAGCCTCTCTTCGACAACAAAAAAATTAACCCTAACATTCAAACAGAGGCTAGTTTAGTAGTAAAGAGTCACAGCAACAGGATGCATGACATTTCTCTAGTGGTCCCCTGGCTGCAGCAACTGCTGCCCTCGCTCTCCAGTACCAAGGCAACCACAGCAAGGCTGGGGACTTCCAACAATGTCAAGGTCAGTTCAACCATGCTCACTGTCAAATGGAGAATGTCAGCCCCATCCAGTTGGATCCAGCCACACACACAGGTAGGTAGCAACAAGAAATATCAGCTAGCCTTTGGTTACAAAAGCAGAACATTCTGCTACAACTCCAGTGGCCACAATGAGAACAGAGGCATACAGGTGAGGATATACAGAGACAGATAGTGAACGATAGGTAAGAACACTTCCTCTCGTTAAATACATCAAGAAAACAGCATGAAAGGGGACATGAAGGGTTAACAAAGATTTGTAACATACAAAGAAATGATAGCATGGAGTGGATCCCATGATGCCCCATTCAGAGCCTTTTTACATAAACCACTGGCTGTTTATTATCCCTGTGGAAGATCGCTGCCTCACACAAATAGCCACCTCACTCCTACCTAACTCACAAAGGGAGTCACTATTTGGGCCTCTTCCAAAAGAACCAGACGGTGAACCACGGAGGTAAATTCCATACGAAGAAGGAAAGCCTTTCTTAAACTCCCTTCTCCTCCTCCCCAACAACCTCCCTCCCTTCCTTGTTCGTTCCTCTGGCCATGAATACCGGGCTCAAATTACCAGCAGGCTCAACAAAGTCTTTTCACTTCCACTAGAACAGAGGCCATTTTGGAAACAAGTCCAAGGGGGAGGGACATACACACAAAATGAACAGCAAAGGAGACCCTCTGTCTCTTGTCATCTTTCACATAACTCTCTCCTCTCTTCTTTTTCTTGAACACAATAGTTCTGACATTGTTAAGCATCACAGATGTGCATTGTATTGCCCCCAAAAAGACATTTGATTATCCTTAAATATCTAACTTTGTCTGTAGGGTATTATAGAAGTACATTCATTTCACATAGAGGGATAAACATATGCACAGCAGTTCAAAGGCCTGAATAAACAAAATGCCACAACTCGGCTGAACAGAGCTCAGCACAAAAAGTTTTGCAAGCGTTATGACACGTTATGCACTTGCAGACACAGTGCCTATAGAAAGTTTAGCCAACCTCATGCACTCAATAATTACACAGATTAGGGTTGTGAAAATATGTAAACTGGTTTTATATTAAATCACATACCAGACTAGCAATACAGAGTTTTACCACTCCCAAGTGGAACATGAGAGCTGAGACTCCATGAATGAAGAGTGTAGCACAGGGGTATAACCATGCCACCAGGAAGTGTGCTGGGCTTTGAAGCCAATTTTATTTATAATGGCCAAACCATGCCATTACAACAACGTGACGCACAAGGACCTATAAAGACTTTTGACAAAAGCCGGTTCAGTCGGTTTGCATAAAATCAAGTCCATTTAACATCCTACACCAGACTGGCAATATTGGAGAGCAACCCAACACTGACATACAGTCCCCTTCAAAACTATTGGAACAGCAAGGCCAATTCCTTTATGTTTGCTGTACACTGAAAACATTTAGGTTTGACACCAAAAGATGAATATGAGACAAGAGATCAGTATGTCAGCTTCCATTTCCAAGTATTTACACCCAGATCTGTTAAAAAACTGAGAAGAAAGCACCTTTTGTTTGAACCCACCCATTTTTCAAATGAGCAAAATTATTGGAACATGTGACTGACAGGTGTTTTTTGCTGCCCAGGTGCGTCCTATCACATTGATTATTCAAACAATAAATAGCGCTGAATGTCTACTCTCAGTTTCAGCTTTGGGTTTTGCCTTTGCAGACTGCATTTATAGATAAAAAGGTGTAACCAACATGAAGACCAGAGAGCTGTCTATGGGAGAAAAGCAAGCAATTTTGAAGCTGAGAGAAGATGGAAAATCAATCAGAGCTATTACACAAACATTGGCCATAGCCAGTACAACCATTTGGACTGTCCCTAAGAAGAAAGAAACCACTGGTGTACTCAGCAACAGATGTCGAACTGGTAGACGAAGGAAAACATCAGCAGTTGATGACAAAACATTGTGAAAGCTGTAAAGAAAAACCCTAAAACAACTGTCAGTGACATCATCAACAGCCTCTAGAGGGCAGAAGTGAAGGTATCACAATCCACCATTCACATAAGACTTCAGGAACAAAAGTACAGAGGCCACACCAGAAGATGCAAACGAGTCATTTGCAGTAAGAATAGGAAGGCCAGATTGGAATTTGCCAAAAATTACCAAGACGAGGCTCATAAGTCCTCAGACAAAGTTTTATGGACTGATGAGACAAAGATTAACCTTTACCAAAGTGATGGAAAGGCTATTGTGTGGAGAAAGAAAGGATCTGCTCATGATCCCAAACACACAAGCTCTTCTGTGAAACAAGGTGGAGGTAATATCATGGCTTGGGCTTGCATGGCTTCTATGGGCTCAATTGATCTTCATTAATGATGTAACACATGATGGCAGCAGCAAAATAAACTTAGAAGTTGACAGAAACATTTTGTCTGCCAATTTAAAGAGAGATGGAACCAAACTGATCGGGAGATCCGTCATCATGCAGCAAGACAATGACCCAAAACACACTACTAAAACAACCAAGGAGTGGGGAAAGAAATGGAAAGTTTTAGACTGGCCTAGTCAATCTCCAGACTTAAACCCTATTGAGCATGCATTTTACCTGTTAAAGAGGAGACTGAAGGGAGAACCCCCCTAAAACAAACAACAACTGAAAGAGGTCACCTAAAAATGTGGTGTTCCTGCACCTCCAACCTTAGCGATCACAGTGCTTTTCATCCTTAAACTGGCCATATCATTACAAAGTAAATGTTGATTTCAAAATGCAATTGATATGTTGCTGTGTTGTCATTTGTGACTGAGAAAAATGGAAACCTTCCAGTTTTCTTTGTCAACAGTAGCGCCAACAATAATACCACTTGGACACACAAGGTGCATGCAAGATGTCTGTTGCCACTTTAAGTTAGTTACTTCACCTGTCACAGTTAGCTTTGTACATAACATATTGTTAAACAATATTTACCATGCATTTTTGTTCATGGTGTTTTCAGGATTTTTAATTGTTTTGATAATCACCTCACTAGCAAGTAGCGGTGTCACGATTCTCCAAATCCTTGATTCGATTTGATTTTTTGATTTTAAAGGTCACGATTCGATTCGATTCTCAATCTCTTTTTTGTTTTTTTTTCCTATTAGAACAGATACCTATGCCATTTTTAGACTAGTCTAGTCTCGGATCATTGGTTTTATGCCTTGATAACTCATTTAACTTTTTAATTCTTATTTCAAAGATGGTGTCATGAGTGATATAATCTCCATTATTTGTTTGAAATGTACAAATTATTGTCAAATCTACATAATTCATGAACAATATGTAACAACTTGTTTCACCAGTCAATTGGAAGTCATAGTCATAGAGGGTACCTGTCATCTAGTGACTCTTTTTTGTAACTGCAGTGTGCACTCTTCATAGCAGATGTCATTTAAGTTCACAACAAAACATCCAATATGTCGCGACACATATTATATGTGTCATAAATGTTGTGTTGTTTTCTCAGTTTCGTTTACTTCTTTATGATGCCTGCGGAGATGTCCTGCCATATTTGTCATGTTGCCTGTGGACGCGTAGTACACGCGCATAGCAAGCAGACAGTGGTGCGGCTAAACGCTGCAGGTTGGTGTGTCAGTGTGGGAGTGTCACGCCATGGTCCATGTGTGTGACATGTTGGCAACCCCCACTGATCAGACTTTTGCCGAAAGGGGAAGCTGCTCCGTTGTTCTGCTACTAGCATGCTGGACCTACTACTGATTGTTTGTCCTTGTCGACAAATTAAAAATAACAAGAAATTACTGTCATTACTGTGTGTTTTAAACTGGAGACCGAAGTGAAAGTGAAACTTAACGCTACATAGAGAAATGTCTATTGTGTTCCTTCTGTAGTATCTATCCATGCTAAATAACATGCCCTGCTTGTGACCTGTACTACTCATGATCTCTGGTCATGCCTCTGCCACAGTAGGTTAAACATGCCGGTCCTACAGTGATCATCGGCATCCACAGATGTGTTTTAAACTGGTGCACAAAGCCAAACTGAGTGAATACACACAACGCATTACGTTACACTCCACTGTGGCGTCGGTCGTAGTCTGATCAGCAGCTTATGTGACTGGTCACCGCAATGTGACATAGGGCTGTGTTTCTCTAAAAGTTGACTCCTTCTCAACTTTTTCGGCATGCAGCGTCGCAGCCAAAACTAACTATCCTCATTAAAATGAATGGGAAAACCTGTGTTTTCGCCACAGCGCTGGAACCAATCTGCACTCCACTCACTGCACTACGACATGCTGTGTGTGTTTTCTTCCCTCTTAGCACTCCTGCTGGACGTTACACTGGGGGCGTGGCTAAATCCTTGATTTCGAAGGTTGAGATCGTGACGTCATTTCGATCGATATCCGGCTTACAATCGAGATCCTTACACCCCTACTAGCAAGGTTAACCAGTCTGCTAGGCTAGCTGGCTCATAAAATGAAAAGAAGCAACTTTAAGAAGCAGCCTAAGTGCTAGGTGGTGAGGTGTAATGCTGGAAAGTATTTACATAACATGCCCATACTTTACTCTCCTCTGACACCCGTCATCACTAGGGATGTAACGATGCATCGTGACACGATTAAAAATCGGTACAAATGCGTGACGATTTGCACCGGTTGACAGAAAAAATGAATCGCGAATGCAAGAGAAGTAGGATACGTTCTTTTTTTTTTTTTTAGAAATAGGTTACGTTATCTTAAAAAAATGTCACTGTTTGGTGATTCATTTGTTCAACGTCAGACGTCAAGTCACGTGACTTACGTCACTACGTAGGTACGGGGCACAGAACGAGGGAAGACATGGCGACGGTAGGCAACAACTTTCAAAATCACCTGTGTGGCGGCATTTTGGATTCCCCATATACACAAATACAATCGGTGAGAAATGGACAGACAAAACCAAAACAGCATGTAAATATTGCAAGAGACTGCTAACATATACCGGCAACACGAGCAACATGCAGCAGCATATTAGCCGCCACCACAGTGAGAAGCAAAGTAACGGTACGCCACCTCCTGAGCGAAAATTGCCGAAGGGGCAAACCACCCTGACGAGGGGCTTTGCATCTCCTCTCCCCCATAACAACGCAAGAGCGCAAGGAATTACCAGGGCAATTGGTTATTTTATTGGAAAAGATTTGAGGCCATTTTCAGTCGTTGAAAATGAGGGCTTTCGGCTGTTGATGAACACGCTGGAGCCAAGATATCGCATCCCGTCACGACAGCACTTCAGCCAGGTGGTGGTGCCAAAACTCTACCAGGAGGTATGAGCTCATGTGGTGACCATTTAAGTTGCACTTTTTATAAGAGGTCATAAACTGTTTTACAGAGTTTCTGTAAAGAAAGCACCTCTAAGATTTTTTTCCTATGAATAAAAGATCATTTTATTTGGTCATAATTTGTCTGTAGCTCATTTTGATTTAAAAAAAAAAAAAAAAAATCGTGAGAAAATCGTATCGTGAACAAAAAATCGTGAACCATATCGAATCGTGAGTTGAGTGTATCGTTACATCCCTAGTCATCACTCATGCTTATCACATCTGTTTGCCATGTTAGTGAGGTAGCGCGCCAGTTAGAGTAGTAATTTAGCAGATTTAAATGTTAAATGGCATTTCTATAGTGCTTTTCCAGTCTACAGACTGCCCAAAGCACTTTACAACACTTATCAAATTCACCCATTCACACACACATTCATACAGTGATGGCAGAGGCTGCCATGCAAGGTGCCAACTAAGCAATTTGGGGTTCAGTGTCTTGCTGAAGGATACTTCAACATGCAGCTGGGGGAGATGGGGATTCGAACCAGCGACCTTCCGATTAATAGGCGGTAGGAAGATGGTGCGTTGGAGTTTCGAGTCTGTTGAGTGATAATTTCACTCTACGTTTGTTACCTTGTTTGTGAGAGGCAAGGCTGGGAAATAAATAAACAACGTCCCCAATCTCTAACTCTCCGACAACAAGCTTATCATATTCGTTGATGCCAAATGTTAACTGAGGAATATTGCAATGATGAATTGTTTTGATAATGAAGAAAAAAACTTTTCTGATTGGATTTAAATTAATTGAAATAACCGTTCGGAACAAAGCTGCTGAAAATGATTCCATTTATACAAGCAATAAAAGGGGAAAATATCCAAGGGGACAAATACTTTTTATAGGCACTGTACATAGGTAGACAGGCAGGTAGGCCATCCAATCGTTCAATTCAGGCCAAATTAAATGACTGGATGGCTTTATTACAGATATAGATATAGATTTTATTTTTTGCCAGAGCATTTGATTTATTGACTACCGTCAGGATGTTAAGCGCAATTCTGTTACTGTCAAAGGCTAATTCAGCATTAGCTAATTAACATCTGTAATTTGGTTGACCTACAAATTTATATTGTGGTGGGGGTGATGGCGAGTATGGCTATGTCAAGAACAAAAATCACTAGCTTATGTTTAAAAAGTAAAAATGGAGTCTGTTTTGCCATTTAAGCAGCCCTTCAGAGCTTTCTGTAGGTCACTCTGCTTCATTTTTGGAACCTTTCAGCTAAACCAAGGCTCTACACTGGAGCCTGAGACTTTTCCTTGAACACGACTGGTGTTTCTGGTAACAAAATCTATAAATTTACTTTTTGACAAAAAGGTCATCATGTTTTCTGACACAACCTCAGCCTGGCAATGGTAAAAACAAGCACTTTTAATGGACGCAACTTTGACTCTCAGAATTTCCCCACAGGATTACGTTGCGGCCATCACAGTTGTGTTGTGGCTGCCAGCTGACGCGATCTACTGGACCAATTCCACAACTTTTGGTGAGTATGAATCATTTACATATCAAACATCTAAATATAGGGCCCAGTTTAAAAAAAAAACAATTCACCTGTATGTGTTGGAGCTACACTCCAAACTGGATTCTCTGTTAAAGACAAACATGACTGGGTCATACGCAGGTTTGGTCACATTATATAGCCTAGCGGTATCTATAAAATCTATTGATACCTATAGATGCTGAGTATTTTAAATGGTATCAATATCAATTTTTGTCAGTACTGAAAGATCAGTACCAGCTGCATTTTTCCGCTCACCTCTAGAAATAAATTAACAAAGATACCGTTTTTATGAACACAAAGTAGACCATGTCCATTTAGGAAGCACAAGTGATTGTGAATCAATTTCACCTGCGTTGGTGCAAATGAAAGTGACAACAGGTGCAATGGATTGGCAAAACCAAGACAACCCCCAAAAAGGGAATGGTTTTGAATGTGGTGACCACAGACAATTGCTCTCTCCTTATCCTTCCTGACTGATTCTTCTCCAGTTTTGTGTTCTGCTAGTGTCCTCGTCACTACTGGTAGCATGAGGTGGTACCTGCAGCCCAATCAGTTTGTACAGGTAATCCAGCTCCTCTAGGATGGCACATCCATACATGTGGTCTCAAAAGTTTTGCTGTGTCTCCCAGCACAGTCTCAAGTAGGGATGTAACGGTATGAAAATTTCACACCACGGTAATAGTGACCAAAATTATCACGGTTATCGGTATACCGCGGTATTTTTAAAATGTCTTCAAAATGTTGAAAAAACACTGATACACTGATAAATTGAAATAATTTCACCAAGATTTATATTTAAATAGATTTATTATATATTAAAAGGCTTAGGGTATAAGCAGCCTGTTTTTGAAACGCGTCCTGTAATGTCTGCGTTACAGCGGTAGAATGAGATGTACTGGCAGTAGCACTCGATTAGCCAGCAGACCCTCTCTGTGAAAAAAATGAATAGAAAATGTCATTATTAATTATTACTGTCATTGTTACTTAATACTAAGGGTGCAACCAACAGATCACAAAACTCACAATCTAGATCATATCACTTTTGTGAGAAACAGGTTGGATAATCTTTTAGATCAAAACAAAAAGGATTATTGTTAAATTAATTATGAATACTCTATTTTGGCTCTTATCTCTATCTAGACACTTGTTATATTCACCATTTTAGATTATTCTTTATATATAGTCTATTCTACAAATTATCCACAAGTATTATATATTTCTGATATTACTTGTATATATTGGCTGTCTGTCTCTGTCTGCTTGCTCGTCTGTTGTCAATGGACTCGGTCAATCTGATTGGTCTAATGGCTGCTGAGCCACAGGTAGACGCTGCTCCGGTGAACGGAGCTGAGATGAAAGTCAGTCATCTCGGTCAGTTTGCATTCATTAACTCAGTCCACCCAGTACGTGTTTGTCTCAAATCCTCTTCCCTGCAGCTCTGCATCAATATTTGGGGAATTATTAGGTCGACTTTAAAAAGTGAAATCTACAATTAATAAGCGGTTCAGATAACGTGCCAAATCACGGATCAACTTCGTTCAGTTATACTACTATCTGGTCAGTTTACATTAGTGACAACAGCAAATTAGACAGAGAAAACTCGACATACACACACATCATGCACCTGAGCTTAAGGTTAATTTACCTTGCGTTCGCTTATCAGTTGAGGGTGATGGTCGCGCAAATGAGTAAGTAAATTGGATGTGTTGCCGCCCCTCGCAACAACTTTCTTCTTGCAGCTCCTGCAGATACGGCTGCCATCCTCGACCAGCTGTCCCTGAGCATTCTTATAATAACCAAAATACGCCCAGACTTCAGATTTGGTTCCCTTGAAGGCGGAAAAATGCCGCTACTATCACGTCCTCCCTCCGCCATGTCTTCTTCACTACATAACAAGCGCACGTTGCACGCTGCGCCTGCGTAGGGAGACTTGGATAAAGTATCTCGCGAGTTTTCCACACCGTGGTTATCGACCGCGGCGGTTACCATGGTAATTAAAACTTAAACGGTAACCTTCACCGTCGGGAATTTGGTTTACGTGGTTTACCGTGACACCGGTAACCGTTACATCCCTAGTCTGAAGAGAAAGGGGGAGATACCAGGTGACCAGCTGTTACACGAGGAGAGCTGGACAGGGCTGTAGAAGGGCATCGACCCAGCAGCAGGACCAGTATCTGCTACTTGGTGTGAGGAGGAACAGGAGGAGCGCTGCCAGAGCCCTACACAATGACCTCCAGCAGGCTACTGATGTACATGATTCTGACCAAACTGTCAGAAACAGACATGAGGGTGGCACGAGGGCCCGACGTGCTCTTGTGGGACCTGTGCTCACAGCCCAGCACTGTGTAACTCGATTGGCATTCGCGAGAGAACACCAGAATAGGCAGGTCTGCCATTGGCGCCCCGTTCTCTTCGCAGATGAGAGCAGGTCCACACTGGGCACATGTGACAGGCATGAAAAAGTCTGGAGACGTTGTGGTGAACATTATGCTGCCTGTTACATCATCCTGCATGACCAGTCTGGTGGTGGGTCAGTGATGGTCTGGGGAGGCATATCCTTGGTGGGTCCCATAGACCTCCATGTCATAGATAACGGTACTCTGAGTGCTGCATACACACTACTGAGTCACATTATGAGTTGCCTTGATAAAATTCACGAAAGTTGGACCAGCCTGTGATTTCAATGTTTTACTTGGATTTTCGGGGTGATTTTGAATCCAGCCCACACTGGGTTGATGGTTTTGTTTCAATCGACTGTTATTACGTCATTTTGTTCTCAACAAATTATACAATGTACATCAATAAAGATTTTCAACTTGAATAATTCGTTCATCAAGATCTGATGTGTGATTAAAGTGTTCCCTCAATGTTTTTGAGCAGTGTATTTCATTGCACTTGACAGCTTTTTGGGCACCTGTGTGACCAAAACAGTCACACCCTGGAGCCCTGTAAACATTTAAGCATGCTATCATTGTTCTTAAGCCTTAAAGCTAAGCAGAGACCTCAGAGATTTGGGGCCATCAAGTAATTTGAGCAGTTTGGTCATCAGTCAGATATAATGCCACTACCAGTTTACGCTGTCAGATGTCACTTACCAGGCAGCTATCCAAATTAATAATAATAATAAAAACTAATCAGAGTCATTTTAAGTTGAATATCCACATAGAATCACTGCATGTAGAATAAAAAACCCTTCTGCAGATGGCAATGTATTTACTTTCCAGTTTCCACACATACACAATCCCCTAACACTCATTCTAGAAATTCAGCTAAACCTCCACACAGCTCTACACAGTTGAAAGAACAAATGAAATGGGAGCGTTCACATGAGCATGCTCATTCACAGCAAACTCACAGAAGTTTATTCATCAATAAGGAACTTCTGAATTGGGTAAAGCGCTGATGAAGGGAAAAATACCAAAGGCAATTGTCATTCAGTAACTTGGTAACTTCAGTGACATGGGCATCCAACATTCATTTTAAAGGAATAGATCATATACAGCGTAATTCAGGGTTTCAGTGGATATCTGGATATTTGAACATTTGAAATGCAGCCTTGTGCAAGAAATTCAACAAAAACAGTATGTAACCAGCACCAGAGGAGACATTGTAACTAATAAGCAGCATCTTGTTAATTTGAGCATGACCCAATAAGTAAATTTATTTTTTAAACTTAGCATTACAGACATATAAGACTGTCTATAATATTGCAGCAGAGCACGAGACACTGTTGTTGTATTAATTTGTCTTTAATGCCACTGGAAGGCCATGACAACACGGCCTTCCTCATTGTATTTTTGTAGTTTGTTGATTTTGTGTGGCATATACATGATCAAATGCCTAAACCTAAAAAACTAGTGTCAATCAGATATGCAAATAAAGTAGGTAGATATCATTTTTATAAAAGGATTTTCACAACAACCTAAATTTTTCATGTTTGTATTCACTATGTCTATGACATAAAGCTCCAAGGAGAGACTGCTCGAGGGTATACATGAACATAAAAATGTAAAATAAATGTAGGTTTTTAACAGCACGTTTGTGTTTGCAGTGTCCACCTGTGCCTCGCCAAACCTCCACAACACATCTAGTCCAGTGAGATTACACCAGCCCCCTCAGTCTGCCCCCGCACACATGCTTGCTGTACAAGGCAGGATATGAATATCTGCCGTTCCCCAGCACTGCGCAGGGCGAGCTGCACTCTCTGAGCTACAGCAGGAGGAAATTGAAGTTGAACAACAGGCAGATCAATTGAGCCTGGCTTGAAGACAAATGCAATATGTGGCCAGGGAGAAAGCAAGGCTCATTGTAGATCTTATTTTCACACACACCCAAAAACATTTACAATATCACAGAGGTATAACAAACACTCACACGCAAGACATGATGCATCATACATGGATTTTTTACTAAACATATGCCACTCACTAGCAGCCTCCTTCCTATGTCACAATGCGAAAACATGCAGCAGAATGAAAGATTATAGGGGGCAGAGCTGCAATGATCTGTCATTTAATCAATTATTTGATCGAAAAATGGAAGTACATTAATTGCCGATTAGTTTGATAATCGATTCATCACTTTAGTCATTTTACAAGCTGTTTTCCTTGTTATTTATGACATTTGGTTTCATAAAGAATCAATTTGAAAATGTGACTTGGGGCTTTGGGGAATTGTGGTGAGTATTTTTCACAATTTGACATTTTATAGACCAAACAATCGGTTAAATAAATATGCAAACTTAAATAAATAATAATAAATAATCTGCAGATTAATTGATAATGAAAATAATCGTTGGATGCAGCACTAGTAGTGAGAGTTTGCACAGTCTAAGCACAAAAATAATACGAATATAAACATTGTGCTATTATAAACAGAGCTTCAATCACTATCATCCAACTTGTGCTGCTGTCTTCCTGAAACTCTGAGCCAGGTTAAATAAAACAATTATGTGATGTAATCAGACAAACCATTTCTCACAACAGCAGCATAATCATGTGTCTTTACCACAATTACAAAGCACAAGAGCAGCCTGAAACAGATATGGCTACTGCAGAGCCAGCTGAAAACATTTCTGGAGCAAGCTGTGATTAGACTAGGGTACCTTTAAAACATATTGTCTGCACAGGCTACAGGTGAGAGAAAAAGGCTTGACATATAAAAAAAATTCTGCAAAACATCTCCCACCACTGTAGGAAATGTGTACTATATTTCAAAGGGCCTGTGGCTGTGTTGTTTCGTCACTAGATAATGACTGGACTCTAGCAGCGATGTGGCTGTTGTAATACTGAGTGATCAAGCGTCCTGGGTGCACCGTGTGGCCCATCATTAATACAGCAACATCCAGCTGCCTGAATGGACCTGGACCAGGCCAGGGATGAGAGACACACAATGGGGAACAAAGACCAAGTAGGTGCTATAAGAGGGGTGGGGGAGAGAGCAGTCGACAGCAGAGCCAGCATGACACAAAATCAATCATCTGTTTCAGGACAAACAAGCCAGCCACTGTCCGTTTGAGGCTCAGTAACCCCGAGGAGGAAAAAAGAAAGGACTGAGCAAAAATACTGCTGCCTGTTTGGTCTCAACTACCTCTTTTTCCCTACTTCTGATTCCCCATTCCCTCTGAGGTGAAACAGAAATCAGACTGCTTTTATGGAATGAATTAACTCTATCATAAACGCATAACCAAGATAGCCGCAAAGTTAAAAGGGAATTGAAAAACGAGATAATGAAGTCAAAACTAACCCAAAATCTGTCTCTGTCTAAAATCTATCCCCAATTCCAAATGCTCTAAGAGGACACTTAGTTTTCACAGTGGCAGTATTTCCTGTGAGCCATGTCTACTCCCAAATGTGGGGAAAATTGTTTTCCAAGTACTGGTCTAGCAGAAGCATGAAGCCCATAACAGCCATCTCATTGTTAGATAAGCTCATGCTCCGGCATAACATAAACCAGAGACACCCTCTGTCTCTTCACCACATGATCTCACTGCATGACAAACACATTTACATGACATTTCCCTTTCCTCTTTTGGCCGGCAGTATTATTCAGAGCGACACAAGGGCTTGCCCTGGCTCCACCTCAAACAACATTTGTAGCACAACACGTGTGAGACTAGCCAATGCAAGACTACAAGGTGTCACTCAAAGAAAAAACACAGGATTGGCAGCCATTTTGTCCTGCTGTGGGGCTTCAACTATCCCACTCTGATTGCTTCAAGTTATGAAATTAACACAAAAAAACCCTATGATGTCTTGAGAAAGGCAAATGATTTGAGAAAGGCAAAAAAAACCCACAGGCCCTTTGAAAAAAACCCAAAAAAACCCTATGATGTCTTGAGAAAGGCAACCAAAACTAGGGAAAAGGTGTGTGTGTGAGGGGGGTGTATTTAAATAAATAGATAAACTGCCAAGCTTGAGTGAGGAGCAAATCTGGGTTGAAAAGGCTCAGAGGTGGTGTTCTACTTTAAGACCAAACCCATTTATAAAGCATGAGTGAATGGTGACAGATAAAGCTTGTTTACAAAAAAAAACAAACTAAAAAACCCACCTAACTCTTTCCAACAGGAACCATTTGCTCAAGGTGACAAAGCAAGACGCTTATGAACAGGAAAACCTGGCACCAGCAATTCGTTCCCCCCTTTGTTTTTAGCACTGCTGCTGTGCATTACAAAACAGGGCAGCTGTGAGCGGGCTGGTGTCGAGTGGCTCGACTTTGGTGCAAAAGGTCCCTTGGTTGTTTTTCTTCTGCCCTGCTCCTTATTTGCTCCCTCTCCCCGTCTGACAACACCCTCTGAGCAAACACACATGGAAATGTGCTTGAGGATTTTGCTATCTTGGTTTCACCTCACTCAAAACATTTAGGTGTTTTAATATACCATTATTCGGTCTCCTTTATTGTCCTGCTTAGTTACATGAAAGAAAGAGATGGACAGGACCAGGGGAAAGGGTGGGAAAAGAGAGAACGGAGGGTTTATGTGGTGAAGCCTAAAATGGCTTCCTGCAGTTCAAAAGGTGGATACAGAAACTTTGAATATTGGTGAGCCTTTTTTCCTGCTATGCGCTCAGCCAAGTATCACAAGAAAGCAAGACAGGCAGCGTGACAGCGAGAGAAAGAAAAGGAAATGAAGGACAAGGGTGCAATAAAACAAGAGCAGGAGAGACAGAAAGAACAGGGGGGAGAGAGCAAGAGAGAGAGAGAGAGGGAGAGAGAGAGAGAGAGAGAGAGAGAGAGAGAGAGAGAGAGAGACAGATGATTACGTAGATTGCCTGCCTCACCCCCCTTTTGGCCTTGTTTTTTTCCCCAGCCTACTCCTCCTCCTCCTCCTCCTCCATTATTCTCCCAAGAAGCATTGCTTCTCGGCACGAAACAGAATTAACCAGCACAGCCCTCTGCAACACTGCTCCCCCAGCGCCGAGGAAATGCTGCGCCCCATTGGAGCAGCTCCAGAGCTCCTGCACCAATAGGAAAGCACTGATGAGGCAGGCGTCAGAGCGACTTGTTTTTAACCCCCGTTGTGTAGGACGGCAAGCCACACAACACAGAGCAGCTGCAGAGGCTACAGAGAGGGGACGGTAGATGCACTGGTGCTACATACATCTCCAAAATTAAAAGGCAGAAGGTATCTGAGTCAGTCTCTCACACAACAGAAGAAATAAGCAATCTATGCAACATAATAAAAAAAAAATCTACATTGTTACTTTTATATGTTAAGAAAATAAAGAGATATAAAAATACATGTGAAGGAGCATCTTAATATTTTCATTTTTATAAAAGACTGATATCAATTTGCCTTTAAGGAACAAGAGAAAGACCATTTGCTCCACACTAATAGTATGCAATGCGGTCAAACTACTAGAGACAACATGCACACAACAGCTTCTCACTTATGTGCATTTAAATTGAATCTTTCTGCTTCAATGCAGGAGTAGAACCACAACACAGGCTTGGTTGACTTGGTCACATAGGCACAGCACACATGAAACCTTATTTACATATCAATAGCTACACCTGCCCTCCATGTAATGATACAGAGTGTCATCAGCATGCAAATGGAAAGCTAAAAGAACAGCCCCCCCCATTCCTATTCCTCACAGCAACACCCCCTGCTCCCTCTCTCTCTTCTCCAACCGTCTGCACCAAGACAGAATCCTGTCTTCTTATTTTGGAAATGGGCCAACATCCTGCTTCACTCTCTCTTGTAGGAGCACACATACAAACCAGGGTTTACATTCTGTATGGTGTATGATCCAGACTCATCAGAACACACAGCTCACCCACCAGTTACATTTCTGGGTTTGTATCCACTCTGTGAATGTGAATGAGAGAGACAGACTATTTCCTCAGCAAACAAAAAATGGGGCCAGTCTAACCTTGAATGTCTACACATTCCTTAGATCTCCAATGTTTCAGAGGCCCATATTGGGAAAGAAGGCTCCACATCCTGCAGACAGAGCCACACATACAAGTTCAGTGCTGCTCCAGAAGGCAGTCTTTCTTTATCAGTTGTTGTAAGGCAACACCCCTAATACATGTATCTTGCTCTACAACCTAATCTGAAGCTGCTTGAGAGGCCTGGAAAACTAACATGGCAGGTCAGTTCACAACAGAGAGGAACAGGCCGCCAAGCTGTACATGGCATGCTTTCCCAGGGTGGTAGGTTGAGTTAAGAAGACATGCCAGGGTCAGGGGGAGTGCTGGAGGGGCTTGTGTTTCCAATGATTCTGAGTGGCCAGGTTTGTACACTGCAGCCCACACAGTCTATTAAAAGACGCGAAACATATTCAGAGAATGTCAGTCACAACCAATGAAAACAAGGCACAGCACACTGCAATCTGGCTTCCAACAGTCACCAAGATCAATCCAAATACTTGGCGCTGGCTGAACACCCCCAGCAGGGCACGAGTGTAATCTTTGTACTCATGAGGCAAGGTCGACACAGGCTCAGGCAGAGAAAAAAAAAGGAAAAAAAAGAAAAAGAAAAGTTACCTAAAGCCACACATACATTCTGGAATCTCAACTTGATTTACTGTTTGGATTTTGAACCACAAAATGTAACTTTGACTGATTCATGGACACCAAATGTTGCACCTCTGGGGATGTTTAAGCATTCAATCGTATCTGTTTAAAAAAGATTTGATTGGGTAAGAAATTAATATGGCTGAAGTATGGGCAAATGATTTTCTGACACGTCAGACAAATATATTACTGCTGGGAGGTAGTCACACATCCAGAGGCACACTAATTGGTCTAAGCATATTTGAAAGAGAAAAATAACGTCTTGTTCCTATGTGCTTGCTGTGTCCACTGCTCCAGACTCCAGGCGCAGCACGACGCGAGCCGACGTGGTGCAGCTGAGTGGAGCACAGCTACTCAGGCGACGGTTAGGGCAGCCATTTGTGCTCGGGAAACACGGGGTCCTGATAAATTAAAAAGCTCAGAGAAAAAACACACTACACGAGCGGAAAGACGCTATTTATTTACTCAGCCATTTCCCTATATCACTTGTCAACTGGCGACTGGCTGTCGCTAGCTTACAGTTCTCAGTCTACTTAATTTTACCTAAAAACTACACTGGAAATGACGAGGCACAGCTTAATCTTGAGACCAGATTTTGATTCCTGAAATCAGCCCAATAGAGGTGTAACGTCAGATCAAACGTAGCATTGCCTCACAATCAAGAAAAGATCAGAATCATCAAACACGCAATGGTGTTTGAAAACATAGCAGCTATGAGGTCTCGATCCTGATCGAAACTTGTGATTGCTACATTCCGGTTCAACAATGACACTCGCACTTACTCACACGTCGAAATAAAAAATGGAGGCTAAAAAAGGAAACAAGAGCTCCCCTCTAAAATACCACCCATTTCTCTTAACCGCCACCGAGGCTGGGGGTTGGTAGGTGGGGGAGGTGAAGAACAGCAAGACAGTACTCAACAGATCTGGTTTTCTGATTGCTAGATCCCACACGCAGGAAAAAAAAATAACAAGCACAAATAGAGAAAACAAAACCGAGCTTTCAGCTTGATTCACACGCATGAGTGGAGTGAGGAATGTTGCCAAAGACAAACGCATTAACATGATGTAGCTAAACAACACCATGATGCAGACACCATATTTTTCATAAAACTATGCGTCCTAGTCCAGAAAAAAAAATAACCAATACGTTCGTACAGCTACGTCTTAGGGTGTATATATATAACGAACGGTTCACAGTATATATGCTGTGAAGTACTAGTTCAAAATGAGGACACAATCAACTGGAAAACATCCAAAAAGTTAGCTAAGAGGCTAGAATAGCAATTGTTGCCTATGGCGGTCTGCTAACGTTAACTAACACAGCAGCTGCTCGCTTAGCTAACACGAATCACCAGTCATGATCGATTTGCAAGTTGTGTCATGAATAACTTTACAGAAATTCGACAGTTTCGTGGTCCAAGAAGAACGTGTAGCATGTAGCCGTCAAAAGAACGATGCAAAAACGTGTTGTTGGTTCTTACGAAACAAGTTTGCATATTACCTTACGGGGTCTGATTCTGAACTTCCGAGCCCTAACCCCTTCCTATGGGCTGCAGATCGCTTGATCTCAAATTAAGCCAATACCTATGGAACACACCGAATAAAGTGCCTATGATGCGCTGCTGATGTTGTTTTTGCCTTTGTAATTGACTTTTGAATTTGGTATGTTAAGCCACTGTAGAAACACATTATCGAAACTTGAACAAAATTACTTATTAATGCTTTAAACCGGCACCCGTTTGTGGCCCAGTTGGCGTGGGGAAAAACTTACCTCTTCCAATTGGTAAGTTAATGTAACATTAACGATACAACGATAGCTAAGTGTGACAGATTCATCCCTGGTAAGACAACTGAGAAAAACCTGGTCGAGGGGGTGCCCTAATAAACTAAATGTCACACAAGTCAAACTCCTGAAAACTTGCAGCATGTTGTGGAGAGTTCTAGGGACAGGATTGCTCGAAATTATGTTACAACATTGGCTATTATTTGACTCGTAATGTGCTGGATTCCCAGCCTAACAAGCTAGCTATCAAAAACAACACGAGGACCTGATCAAAAATCCATAGGAGATCAGTCCAGACACAGCCAAATGCAGCCCTGCAAGCAGACCATCATTATGGGGAGCTTTTAACCACCCAAGCAAGCCGCTTGGACGTGGAAATGTAGTGGGGACAACCAACTTGTTCTTAGTATTAGCTAGCTGAGTTAGTTAGCTTCATGGCTATGTTTGGTTGACTGCAAACATGGTCAATACGTGAATGTTATATTTATGTTACTGCATGCATAGAGGGGGTTGCTAACAACTGACACAAATTTAATGTACTCACCTAAAGAGGCATTCCAAACTTGTACAAGCAAGGCAAATTCAAGTCAAGAAGAAAGTCCTTAGAGTATCCCAACATCAAATCCAACCAGACCAGTAGGCCTACAGGCCGGCCTCGGAGTCTCCTGTATCCTTTGCCCTTAAAAGTAGCTCCCTCTCCAGTGGTAGGAAACAAACTTCTCAGGGTCTCCAACGCAAGGCGGAAGGCGGAAAGTTAAATTCCCTGTCCTGTCCAGGTGCACTGCATCCATTGAGTGTCTATTATAGATCCTCGGTGGATAAATCCATTTATTTTAGTGTATTTTATATTTACAGTCGCTATTTATATTGGGATATATGCTGCTGTATGTGATACAGGGCTCTGATTCTGTCTCGGGTCCTTACATTCGCCGAGGCGCCCATCCCCCTCCTCACCGGCATCGACCGCGGGTCCCAGCGAAACTGACACACAACCACGCCACGGGGTTTCCCTGGCGACCGTGCAGGGGCTCTCTGTTTGGGCGGCCCTTACTGCGAAATCCCGCCTCTATCCGATGATTCGACAGCAATGTGCCAGTCATGTTACACACGACACATACATGCGTGTCTTTGGTAAAATACAACGTCAATTACATTTTCTCCGTCAGTTACGTAACACGGGGCGGGCACTGCTGTGAGGAGGGGTGCGAAAATTCAGTTCCATTATGATATGTGTGTGCTGGTGGCATACAGGGAGGAGAGCAGGAGAGAGTGGCTGGATTCGGGAAACATATTTCACACCCAACAGAGGATCTGCACCTTCGAGGTTTCGGGAAATGCTCGTTATTAAATTCAAATGCCATGGAATTAATTTCAATGCGTTAGAGGGACCAATGTTTTTTCATTTGAGGGTTACATCCATCAGTCTTAACGTGGAAGGAGCTTTCATACCAATAGATAGTAACAACGTTAGCTACACGGGGTCTCAGGGGCCCAGTTCCAGGGACACCAGAGGCAGGGTTAGCCCACTGGGTCAGCCCCACCTACCGGTATGTCAGACGAATGGGGTATGAGGTGTCGTCCTGGTAGCATCTGGAAAGGGGTTGGACAGGGAAATTGACCAGTGCTCCTGTGTTGCATCTTCTTATCACTGGTCCCTCCTACTTTTGTTCCTGCTGCCGAAATCAGTCTCTTCCCACACTTGGCAGCCACAGAAAAAGTGGCCGATGTGACGAAAATACCTCTACCAGCAGCGGTTCAGTAAAACTAAGTCACCTGGGAGTTGTCACTTACCAGAGGATCGGGTGAAAAATCGTAACGTTGGCTATGGTAGCATTTACAGAAAGAGAATAGAGGCGCAGCCCTTGTTTCTTGCTGAATAATGTAACGTTGTTTCCATGGCCGACCAGACACGCCGGATTTACACGCGTTTGGGAGACACTGCTTTCAATAGATACAAATAAATGCAGGATAATTTAAAAATGTGGACTACGATATTCATAAACAACTAATAACGATGCCGCAGTTGGTTTCATGTCATGTCATGAGACTTGGTGGGCGACTTTGATTGGCTGTGGTGATAAATGCCAACGTCATATGTTGCAGAGGTCTGACGAGCGATTAAATTAGATAGCAGAACAGTACAATTGATACGATGCGACTGTGGGGACAATAAAATCGACGAAAACTCATAAAGCACATTAAGTAAACATAGGTGGTTATGAAAATATTTGGGACATTTGCTTAGGCGATCGACACAGTGATACGAAAGACGTAGAGGGCTATCCTCCCTACTGTAGACTTCCCCTTCTCATAAGATGTAACAGATCAGAACTGTAATGTCAATGTCTTAACCACAGTTACACGAATAAGGTAAAATTAAATTAGTCCACGCCGGTACACTTTCGACTCAATGGCCAAGTCACGGACGAAAGTGTGTCTTTTTAGTCAGTAGATTATATTTTAAAAAAAACAAAAAAAACACTTATACCCAACAGCGACGTTAAGGTTGAACGTTGCTACAAATGTCACCGGTACATAAAAACAATTTGTCTGATTTCTTGAAATAACATCAAGTTGTCCCTTTCGTGGTTACCTTCAGCAGAATAATTTCTGAGAGGACGTCATGAGGTTAATAGTTGAACAACTTATCAGCAGGACTGCCATGGCAGGCAGCGGCCATATTCAACAACACTGCCATTGTTACTGCGGTGAAAAAGCAATGTCATATGGCCAGTCCAAACCACGCACTGCAACATGGCTGTGTTCAACCCTCCCCCACACTGCCTTCACCGCTACAGCCCCAGCACATCTCTTCTCTATGCACAGTCTGTATGTATGCTCGAGTCTGAAGGTAAAAACACGATTCGGGCTTCTCGTTACTTAATCTTGAGGCGTTTTAATTTTCCCCATAATCTGGAGTACTCACACAAATTACTGTATAACACAGGAGGTATCAAAGTGTGGACATGTTACTAAATCTGACATAATTTTAGGATTCCAGTGGTCTGTTTAAATATACATTTCATGAAGCATGCATGACACTGCCATTTTTTTTTTTTTTTAAGATTTCTCTTACAAATAAAATCTTTGACATTGAGCTACCAATTCTGGGAGTGGCAGCTCAAGGCCACAACTTTTTGTTAGTGAGAACACAGACACACAACAGCTCACACATCATTCTTTGTGTATTAAGATGATTAATGTTCAAGGCTATTCACCAAGTCCGTAACAACTGTCGTACACACAATCATCTGTGTTCTCTCAAGCTGTAAACTGATCAACTCCATTATTGGAAACTATCCACAACAGGCAGATAGAGTGCATAAAAAGCCTAGCACAAACCTTAACTATGTGTGACATTTGGCTCCCTCTCGTCCACCATCAAACTCAACCAATAAACCAAAAATTATAACACATCATTTGTTTCCTGTTGCAGAAAGAAAAACATACAATAAAACAAAGTTCAGTAACTGTGCATACTGTTTAGGATGGCACACCACAGATTATACGGTATATGGCCCTAACAGGCATATGTATACAAAATATAGCCATTTATCAATAAGTGATGTTATTGAGTCTGTAGGATAGGGGTCCTTGGGAGAATAGTTGCATACAGACACAAAATCATTTAAAATCAAATCAAAAATGAGTGTTCACATATTAATCAGGTTATAAGTTATTCTTCACTCAGGAGAAGTGGATCCAACAGGGAAATACTACATCTGCTATAGGCATAATTGTAATTACACTGTGTATTAGGCTACATTACATGGCCCCTTGAATAAGCATAATTACAATATTGTTCAGCCACTAACAAAACTTAATTTGACTTTTCCATATCTGAAATTGGACAACAGACTAAATGTGTTTGAAAACTGATATCAGTCAGGCCCCTTTAAGTAGGTGGCCTGTTTAAAAAAAGGGAAAGGTCACCGGAGAAAGACTGCCTTCGTCTTCTTCCCCTGTGAAGAACTCCTCCTGCTCTCAATGGCCGACAAAGCGGCGACAAAGAATAAAAGGGAAACAAATGGCTGAGAGTGTTTGTTTTCTGGTGCTGGGACTTTTGCCCTGTTCTTTCGGTCTTCTAAAAGGTTGTTACACTCTTGCATGCCAAGACTCTCCCTGCCGCTGGGAAATGCTGCCCTCCGCTGGTTGCATGGTGGCACTGCAGAGCCATGCCTTCCCCACTTGGGTTTGAGCCCCTCAAAGCAGCTTCAGACTCCCAGTGACATTGTTCACCATCTCCTCCTCACCCATGATGGCCAGGACAGTGCGGGACCCAGCCTCCACCTGTCAAAGACAAAAGGGGTAGGTTTAGTGCTCAGACTCCCAAATGTCTTCATGCCCTGTGCAACACTGACAAAATCAACCAAATTTTGACCAAAAATAATCAATAAGGGAAATAACTCTAAAAGACATTTACACAAAAACAACAAAAGTGGCCTGTTTCCCTCACCTGGGTGAGCCCTGCATCCTGTACCAGGTAGGTGGGCAGGCTGAGGCTCATGGCCAGAGCCTGCAGCTCCAGTAGATGAGCCACGTTGGTGCCCTGGACCACCACTTTCTTGGCTCTGTATCAACAACATACACAATTACTTTTTCATCAATAATGTTAAATTAGGATTGACTTCATTATTCAACAATGTTATAAATGCTGGCAAAAGATATATATGAAAAATTATCTCTGCAGTCAACTATGTCAGCATTGAAACACTTCACCAAGCAATGCTACAAAACAGACACTGAGAAAACCAAGGGTGGACAAGTGCCTAAATGCATGACTTGTCCTCATATACTATAGAAGGCCTTACCCACTGTGGTCCCACTTCCAGGCCATCTCCCTCCAGCTGTTCTTCTCCTGTAGAGCCTGGTACAAACCCACAGCAGCATGGCCAACCTGGGCTGCCACCTGCACAAACACACAGCACTGCTTTCACACCTACACATCTGTTTAAGTTTTCAGCCGTACTGAAAATTGCCTCAAATAAAGTTTAACTCTTAACTTGAAAAAGATAACTGCTCTAAAAAAATGCATTGTTTGCAAACTCTATCGTAAGACATTTGCATGAGATCACTACAATTACTTTTTCAGTGAAAATGGTATGAGCATACTATAAACTACCAGCAGAGCAAAAAAGCACATATGTAGTGCTCATTATTGGAAGAACCTGGAAAATTCCAGACAAATGCAAATTGAAATCAGTCGAACAGGACACACAGCAGCTTTACATCACTGTAAAACCAGAAATAGGAGTTAGTATACTGGCAATAAACCAGGTTTTTGCTTTAACCAATCATTATTAAGTAAATGTTGATAGCATAGTGTAATGGATATAAATTAACTTCACATGACATTAATGACAGCATTTACTTTGGTTCCCATTAGGAGTGTCACAAATTTCCTAATCCACAATTCGAGTACAAGTCAGGGCACATGTACAAGGATGTGTGTCAAACTTGGGCACAGACAGACAGCAGAGGAGAGAAGCAGACATCAATAAGACACTTTAAAGCACATTCCCCCGTGACCAGGAGGGATGTAAATGATTGCATCATACTGTGTAAATGTCACCAACAATTTATTGATCAATAGAAATATTTTAAAGATTTAAAATTGTGACACCCCTAGTTCCCAATACACTTTGCAATTTTGTCTAACACCAGGCACACAATCCCAGAGGGAAAATTAAGTCTGACTAGCAATCCAGTCAAGCAGGGCACCTGGTAACATTTCTATCTGCTTTCATATCTCCATTATAAACTTCACAAAGATAATTCAGTTGTCTTTGTAACAGCGGCACCAAAAATAATACCACTTGGAAGTGCTGGGGGCAGAAGTTGTATGTTTCCACTTTAAATACAGGCAAAATAATTTAAAAGCCAGCTTGGTTAAAAAGTTCTGCCTTGATGTTTTGTCAGTGGTGCATTTCTTCAGGATGGATTGTGTATTTGAACACAGCACACATTTGCCACTGGCACCACTGGACTCGCCTTTCCAACACCCATGGCAAGATCCATATTCACCACAAACACCATCTTGAACATGAGGTCATCGTCTCCCTCCTCCTGAGGGTCAGAGCAGACAAAAAGAGACACTGAGATTTGGCTTTGGACAAACTCCAGGAGGTCTAATGTACCAAGGTGTACCTGTGGGGACTAAGGCTAGCTTATTGGCACCTCATTCTCCAGCTTGTTGAAGTAGTACATGGCCGCCTCTTCAGCAGACACATTCCGAGTGTGCAGAAGTGCCTGAAGTGGTGAGAAACAATGAAAATGTTCAAAGAACAAAGCAGTAGATTATGTCACAATTTTGACCACCTGTGTGGTAATGTAAGAAAAATACATTTATTCAATTAAAACTCATCTTTCAAAAATGGTTCACTGGCACTATTTTTACTATATAATTATATGGGCTGTGCAATAAGTGGTGGATTTGAGCTGTTGGATTTCATCTCAATAAATCAAACAAACCTTTTACTGAAATGAATGAAACGCATAGCTACAATATGTTTCAGCAGTGGTATCTAAATCTAAATACTGGAGCAAGCAAGTCTGTTCGTCTGTTTATCACAATGCCGGGTCAAATCATCTTTTTGTTTTAGCTGAGGCTGTATCATAAGTCAGTCTTGGTAGAACTGTCCCTGAGGACACTTAGCATAAACAGTTTCTGGAAATCATCTCAAAATTCTACAGCTACAGGATTATGACATTCAAAAAAAGATTTTAAAAAAAACTTTTAAGTATTGCAGTGTTCACATTATATTGTATGGGTCATTGAAGGTCATCGATGGGAGCGATTACAACGAGATGACAGGTGCTACTGTAAGTCATTTAAGATGTAATCAGCGCAATGAATGAATACACTTCAGTATTGTTTACTGCCAAATCAACTATACCACTGAGAAGTGCAACATTCCCATACACAGTTATCATTGGATGTTGATGTGAATGTGGCCTTAATGGTGAAACAAGCTCCCCACCTGTTTGGCTGCCTCCTCTGGGATGTCCAGCTCTCTGAGCTGCTGCAGAAACACAGGATTGACCTCCTGAGAGCCCGAGTCTGGGCCTGACTGCTCTGATGGCTCCATTCACGACTGCAAGAACAACAGCAACACTAAACGCCCTGCACAATACTAACCCACATAAAACCGGATTGTGAGCAACTTTAAACAGAATCATATGCATCTGTCGGGCTCTTATAAAACAGATGACAGTGCTAATGAATGAATGCATACATTCATGGGTGGATGGCATTTTAGCACAAACATGACAAGCTAATACCATAGATTGAGTCACAATGGGTTTTAACCTCACGGCACAGCTCATGTGGTTACTTCTTGAATGAATTGAGCTGAAAATGGTGATTTGACGTTTCCTTCATACTATGCACAAAGGGAATTTAAGAGAATTAAAAAAATAATGTAACCATAACTGAGTGCCAGAAAGTGTGAGATGGTCGCAGAGAGGTTACCGTGAAAGCTAGCTGTACGCAGGTCGCAGCTAGCTCGCCAAATAACGTCAACGTACACGCCATTCAAATTAGCATTGAAAACACTGCAGCGAACGTTAACAGTTAGCGTTCGTTTGGACCACTGAGCTCTTTCAACAGAAATGACAAACTGCACTGAGATGATTATAGTTAATGCTTGACAGTTTAGCATCAGCTCATCAGCTGCTGTTACAGAGGTATCGTTAGCTAACGTTAGCATTAACGTTAGCCGCTACAGCTAACCGGACTAGCGTCAGTCATCGGTTTGTCTGTAGTTACCTGTTTTGCGCAGCTAGCTCGACAGCAGGAACGACGGCGACTTCCCCGCGGCTTCTAAAACTCTTAATTTTCCCCGGCGAGCGAACAGTTTCGGTCGATGTGGAATTGCATTCAGAGGGACTCCTGACTGTGTGTCTTCAGCGTTACTCCATTTTGGACCCTTGCTTGTTGGCACAGGATGCTGCTCCTTGTCGAATCAGAGTCAGCGCGGTGTTACGGACTGCTGATGTTAATGATGTGCTGAGGACCTGCGCCTGCACACAGCACATGAAGCCTCATCACCGCTGGCATGAACGCAGGCATGAATGTCGGCTGTTTATAACTGAGCTGCGTTTGTATAACCTCGTTACCACATAGTTATGCCATTTGTCGACTTAAAATCACTTGGACAATACCGTCAAATATTTAAAGCTATGACAGGTGAGGGTGTTCTGTAGTTTCTATCTAGTTTCAGTCGGCCTGTATCCTGTACCAGTTGACTATCTCCCACCTGTGTGGAAAGGTCGATAATAGATTAAGCCTTTTTGTTAAAGGGTAATTCCACCCATTTCACACCTTTAAGTGTGTTTACAGGTCTCAGGGAGTAGGACTGCATATGTGAAGTAATAGCATAAAGCCTTTTGTGGCTCCAGACGGGGCTGTGTGTAATCAGATAAATTGCCTCCAGTGACATCACTCAGGGCCACGGAAGTGTACAACACGGTACACTTCCGTGGCCCTGGCGAGGTTGGAAGTGGTGTGATTCGGCACAGTACGGTTGCTCATGCACCAGCACAAGCACAAACACGGGTGCACAACGTGGACATGAAGTATAATCATGTGTATTACGCCACCTTGCATAATCAAGAAATCCAGGAATGTGAGAGGGCCGTCTATGACCAAAACCACAAAATAAGCCACAAAAAAGTCAGTAAAGCGTCATGTTCTCTGTGTTGTTCTCTGTTGTGCTGCGACTGCACTACGACGTGATGAGTATGTACAAGAGGTAACCATGCTCAGGCCCAGTTGTGGCCAGAGCAATGTTTAGCGCAGGCCAACTGGGGAGGAGGGACAATCTGCTTCGGCACGGTACGGAGCAACTGGGCCAAGTGTGAGGTGCCGCGGTTTGAAAACCAGTCCATATCTATGTAGTAGGACTTCTGATGAAGAAATGCCTCCAGAAAATGAAAGAACACACTTCAGAGAGTAGGTTAACCAGATTTTTTTTTCTCGACACATTGTTCATCCCTTGAGTTTGTATAGGAAAGGCTCCAATTGGCGCTGCTGTTTGCGGTGTAAGTGCAGTCTTATTAGCAGAAATCAGTCAGACCTGCCTCCTTTGGTCACAATATTATCAGCCCTGTCATCATTTGGGGAAAATCAGGTGTTAGCCTAATCTCTGAGTAATTCTTTAATTTTCTGGAGGCTTTTTTTCATCAGAAGTCATCAGCATAGATATTTTGGGGTTTAGTGTGTTTCTCCATGCATCTCCCATAGACTTCAATACAACTGACACCACAGTCTGGCCCCAAAGCAAGATTTCAGTGATGTATTGACCCTTCCTTCTTTTTTTATTTCCTTGGTTATGTGGCCCAATGAATATATGCAGTAGTTTCCCCCACTGGCCCCGCTTGCGAGTTGATGACATCACAAACTTTTAAATAGCTTTTTTTCAGTTTGAGGGAAGTTTTACAAATATGAAACCTCCATGGATCAAACGTCTTATTTGTTACAGACGTCTCTTTTATAATAGAGGTCAGGGGAGACATTTTTTGCTGCAATAACACAAGTGGCCACTGGGCCAGATTGGAAGCAAGGCTGAGTGTGGACTCCAGGGATAGTCTATTGCCCTCCTGTTACACTGTTGGACTCATGGACAGTTAAAAACAAATGATACAGCAGGACCAGGGATATCACCTTTTTTATTCCACACATTCTTCTCCTGGTGCCTATATTACCCACAATATAACTCACCCATTGAGTGACATCACTGGAGGCAGTTTGTCAGATTACATTCAGCTTCTTCTGGAGCAACTAAAAGCTTTATACTACTTTTTCACATATGCAGTAGAACTCCCCAAGATCTGTGAACACACTTTACTGTGGAAAGTTACCCTTTAAACTGACACTTGCATTTCACATCTCAGCAACCTCACTATATTTGCATTTCACCAGATAATTGGCCAACGCCCCAACACACCAACAGTGGCATCCTGTTCACGATTACAGCTGGGTCCATAGCGCATAGTGAGTGTCACTTCAGTATTAATGCTTTCTTATGGAAAGAAAAAGAAAACAGAACACATCATTTTAAGAATACTTTATTACATCAGCATCTGTGAGAAGTTACACCTTCTCTTAATAAACAGGTTAAATCACTACAGTTACAATTTAAATCAGTATATACAATGATATTAACACACAAAATAAGAAATATTCTTAAAACTGCTCCTTGCAGAGCCTGCTCTACATTGCCAAATTTATACAGCCTAATAACAATTATAGTTTTCCCTCAGATTTTCCCTCAGTCTTTATCATCACTGAGCGTTCACCCCCATGGCAGATAAAACCATCCATTCATATGAGTCATTAGTTACTTGTGTGTGTTAAGTATGGGTGGGGGTTCATGGACAGAGATGAGACAGTTTGAAAAAAGATCATCCTTTTCACTATCATCTTTTTTGGTCACTGAGGACTAGGGCTGGGTATCCAACATCACTTCCTGAGTGCAGGTGAAACAGTCTAAAGCATTGACTGAAGTACAGATAAACAACTAAGCACCTAATTCAGCAAACGTTTTTTGAAAGATATTTATGTATTCTGCAAAGTTAAATTATTCTGGTGATGTGTCAAAGTCTGTTTCCCAGTTGATTTGGGCTTCCCCTTGCGTTCACCTGAACCCAACCAGTTATCTCTGAAATGCCTAACCATAACCTCAATATTAACCTAAATTAAGCCCCAACCACACAGGGCAGTGCCATAGCAAACACTACTTAAAGAGGAAACAGAGTTTGGCTCAAGACCAGCATCAATGAATGTCCAAATACAGTATACCCCACCCTACTAACCCCCAGAGGCCACCTCAGTCTTTGTCATTTAAATAAGAAAAACATCAGCAAATATGAGCTCATGTCTATAAGGTCTCTGTGCTCCAACTGAAAGCAGAACAGTATGACAAGATCAACTACACTTACTGAAGCAGGAGTAGTACAATCAATGCATAAGATGACAAAACAAAATGCCATACAGACTGTCAGCACATGAAGCAGTGCCACCTTGTGTTCAATACCTGAACTGTACACTAACAACAATGTCAAACATTTCAAGACGTACCGTTGCCTCGGCTTGGAGTGGAACAAGGTGAACCATGATTGAATACACTGTTCAAACCTACATGGAATGTTTAAAAGGTACAAAACAGAAATTTGACTGACTTACACAATAAAACACCGTGGTGTGCACTAACTTCATTAATGAGTTTCTTTATAGAAGGATTTTTGTTTCCCCCTAACATCTTTCCAGTGACTTGAACACTACAGACACATGAATAAGTATAAAAGCAAGAAACAAAAACAGAGTAAACTGTCACACAGTCGGGGTTAAAGTACCTAAAAATGCTGCAACGCGCAGGTTCTCATTTCTAATCTCACACAAAGTAAAGAAAATAATGAGCTCGAAAAGTCTGAAGTGTGTGTGTGTGTGTGTGTGTGTGTGTGTGAATGATTTGCTGCAAATTAGACTGTCCAGCAGGTGTGACTGTATATGTGCATGAGGGTAGATCTGTGCTGCTGTACTGGTAGTTGTAGCTGGTTGAAATGTACAGTAGTGTTACTGTTGAGTCAACAACATGAGAAAAAGTATTTGATGCAGCACAGTAGGCTGAGGTAGAGAGTGGCAGTGACTTAATAAACTCTCAGCAATTTGCTTTAAGTAAAAGGGGTTATGAACAATGATGTGGCCATTATTCTCCATTATTCATTATTCCACCTGTTCAAAATCTTCAAACTGGGTTCACTGTGTTCTGAATACTGCTGACTTAACATCTAAAATATAATAACCAGTTACTTCAATACTTTGAACTAGAAACCACAATTATGAAAATAACAGATGCAGATTGGCAACCAGAGCAATATGGATAGCTGCTGACACACACACACACACACACACACACACACACACACACACACACACAGAAAGAAATAACTTCTGACCGTACAGCTACGACAAGCACACAAGGCATAAGAGGTACCGCTTCATAAAAATCACTCGAGAGGGAAAACAGTGACATAAAATCCTCCTTTTATCAGTTCTGTCAGATCAGATCAGCTGGCTGTGGACCAGCTGGGTTCTTTTACATGAAAGCCTCTGTGTATAGACTGAAAAAATCCAGCACGTGTTCTGGAGAGACAAAACACTCCTTCAAATGTCTCTTCATAAAGTTAATGGAGGCACAGCAGGCCTGGCTGGTGTCTTTGTCCAGGTTTGTCTGGTGTCCATGTGCTATCCTGCCTCTACAGAGTGTCTGGACTCGAGTCACAGCTGCCTCCTTCACCAACACCAACTTTTAATGCCAAGCTGAATCTTCTGATCCTTTGTGTGGGAAGAAGTCACAGCTCCTCACCTTCAACCCTTCCTCCTAAAAGGAAGGCTGCGCTATCTTCTCCTTTGTCTGTGTGTTGCTCTCCTGCTTTTCAGTTCAATCTGCAGTCTCTTAATAAATCACCTCCTACTCCCAACCCACTCTGTTTGCTGTGGCTCTGGTGGGCGTTTCCTCTGTCACAAGTCCGTGACTTTATTCTCCACGGCGGCTGCGATCTGTTGCAGTCTGTAGCCGAGCTGCATTTTCTGGGCCGTGGTGTCCTCCTCCAGCGCTGTGATGATCTGATGAGAAGATGACAACACAAGGAAGGACGGATGGATGGAGAGAGAGGTAAAGAGGAGGAAAAGAGAGATGACAAACACAAAAATAGATTTATTATTCCTGTCAGCAGAAATTTAGTGAAAAATAAAAAACTCACAAAAAAAAAGTAGTGGTTGTATTTCCCCTTTAAAGGTCTTCTTATCCAAACTGAGGATCTAAGTATAGAGAGTGTTGTATGTTGCAAAGATTTCTGAGGCAAATTGTGTGATTTGTGATTTTTGTATAAATAAATTATATTGACTTCACTGGCTGATAGATCTGCAACAATTAGTCGATTAATTGATTAGTGGAACCAAAGAAAGTAAATTGCCAACTATTTTGATCAATTATTTTGATTCGACGGGTTCCACCAAGTGTATTCAAACCTCCACTGCTCTGACAGATGGCAGTGAGAGACCGCACAGATGGAGAGCTCAAAAAGCCAACTACGTATCTACATCCCAGACACCCTGGAAGGAACACCTTATCCCTCCACCTCTACACCTGTACACTAAATAAAGCTGTTTTAGGATATTAATGTCATTTTAGACAGTTGAATGTGTTGAGTTGAGTTGAGACTGAAGGGAGAAACCCCCCAAAACAAACAACAACTGAAAGAGGCTGCGGTGAAAGCCTGGAAAAGAATCACAAAAGAAGAATGCAAAGGTTTGGTGATGTCAGTGGGTTGCAAGCTTGATGCAGTTATTGCAAGCAAAGGATTTGCAACTAAATATTAAGTATTATTCACTCTAATCTATTTTAAGTCTACATGTTCCTATACTTTTGCTCACCTAAAAATGTGGTGTTCCGTTACAAATGACCAAAATGTTTTCAGTGTACAGCAAAAATAAAGGAATTGGCCTCACTGTTCCAAGAGTTTTGGAGGGGACTGTATATTCAGCTATTTACATTTTCAGTCAGAAGTAACTTTTGATATTTCACACTGACCTCTAGAATGTAGTGTAAACACAAAACACACCATCATATCTCTGTATTGCGCCATCATACACCATTAAACCTCTACTGTTGAGTCAGACTGAGTGGTGAACACACCTGGTCGTAGTATTTGTTGATGTACTTGTACAGCTCGTGCAGTGCGACCAGGTAGTTGAGCTCTCCAGAATAGTTCTGAAACACAAACCATCAGGTTAGTCTACATCTGTGTCTTGTCTCTGTATGTGTCCATACTGAGGGCTCTGGGGTGTGGCTGCACTCACCCTGGACAGTTCAGCCAGAGCAGAGTTCATCTCCTGGTCACTGGCTGAGATGGTCTGCCTGATGTCAGCATAGTACCTGCAGCAATGGCAATAACCATCAACTTCACAAGCATGACTTTGATACAATCATTACAATACATATAGATCATTTTATTCCAAAATGCAGAATGCAAAATTATAATTGTGTGAAATTAAAGTCCCATTGTCCAAGGACTGTTGGAGAATAAGTTCTAACTGGCTTTAATGAAATGTGAGCCCACCTTTCTACCATCTGTTTGTAGCGCGGGATGTCTCTGGCATACAGCAGCTTATTGATGGGAGAGTCCTGTTGAAACACAAAAGCGAGAATGAGAAGCAAAGACAGAGGGAGGGACAGGAGGCTGCTTCAGGGCCCGTCTGAATGTCAGCTCCATTTGTGACTGCTGTAAAGCCAAAACCGGTTTTACTGTACCAGCAGCAACTGAAAAAAGCCTTTTGTTCAGTCTCAATTATGACACAGACTAAAAAACCACAAACAACTATTCAAAATAATAATAATAATACATATATGTTGGAAACATGTTTTTTAATCAGTTCTCTGCAAGTTCTAATATGCATGAAGCTTGCACATGTTGCCTCACCCGTCCCAGTTTGTGCTCAGCAATGGTGCAGGAGTCCATGAAGGTCTGGGCAATGACAGAAAGCACTGCGTCCACGTGGTCCGATGCCTGGACGTCGAAGATAAACTGAGGATTCTTGACGATGTTGATCCAGAAACGCAGAGGCAAACTGAGGAAGCAGAATCATAATAGACAATTGCAAAAAAGCTGTGTTTATTTTTACCTAAAGTGGATCAAATTAAGAGAAAACCCTTTTGACAATTTCATCCTCATCTCTTTATTGTGAATTCACAGCTCCAGTCTCAAATGTACCTGTTGGTCTTCCAGATGTGTATCGTCTCAGGGTCGGAGATGCCGTGCTGTCCCGCCTGGTCGTCCAGCAGGTCAAAGAAGTATTTGACAGCCAGTGGGACAGGACGACTGGTGCTGAGGATCACTGTGAACAGATCGTCCACAAACTTCTGCAACGTCCCCTGGAGAACATGAAGGAGGAGGGAGAGTCAAAATGATCTAGTGTGCGTAATGTAAATTAATTACACCAAAATTACTGTGACTGTGGGCACCTGCAGCATGTGGGGACAGCTGTTTATATTTCTATATTTCTAGATTTACAGATGGAAACACGTTAAAAAAACGAACAAATCTCAATGTTATGGTGTATAACATCACACCTCTTTTGGTTCTGCAACGCCGGCATGCTGTATGAAATGAAACACTGGAGCGGCTTTACGCCGGCGCCGCTTGGTTAAGTGTGAACAAACAAAGGAGGTGTAAAGGTGAGCCTTGGTTGTGGTGATAATGCTGAGTCTCTGTGTGAAAAGGGCTTGTGTCTGTGTCTGTGTCTGTGTGTGTGTGTGTGTGTGTGTGTGTGTGTGAGTGAGTGAGTGTGTGTACCTTCATGGACAGCAGGCGGGTCAGGTAGATCTCAGGGATGGCCTTGGCCCTCTCTCTCTCCCTCAGGCTGCCTCTGCGGTGTTTGGGCAGCTCAGGCTCCTCACTGGCTTTCACCAGATGCCACAGCCTCACTCCACCTTCATCTGCATCCTCCAGCATCGGAGTCTCTGCACAGGTCAGTGTGTTCACAATGTTTTTAGGCAGAATTCACTGAGCAGTGATGACCTACTTCACCGTCACATATAAAGAAAGCTCATCAGTTCTACTATGTTTCATTTACAACAAACGGTTATTATAGGTATTTCCTCTGAATAGAAAACATCTGAATCAAAATTAGATTATAAAAGTACTACTTTCAGACAGTCATTTTGTAATTTCACTGTTCATTGTTTGAATAAAATGAAGGGAGTTTTCTTTAGAGTAACACTTCAAAAAGTACAACCCAATCATTATTATTATTATTATTATTATTATTCAAGTCAGGTGAAGTTCCGTGGTCCACAAAACATTTCTGGAGCTTCACAGCAAAACAGCGTTGCAGCATTCTTCTAAAGACCCAAAAATACAGTAAATAAATAAATAAAAAAGAGGGCTGAGATCCCAAATTGACTTGAAAAGCTACTACAGTGCGACAGTGAATAAATCTATTTGGGATCTCAGGGCATCTGGGAACTTGGATTATACTGTTTTTTAATTATTTTTCTTTTATGTTTTAAAACAAATCTCCAGCTACTTCAGTTGTTTAGAAGAATGCTAACGCTGTTTTGCTGTGAAGCTCCAGAAATGTTTTGTGGACTAAGTGTTCCTTTAAGATGTGCTGAACAGTGTCCTAAAAAACCTGGAAAGTAAAATCCAGGTCTAAACTCCAGGGTCATTTTGTGAAGAGTGATTAAAATCACTAACAGTGAGGCCTAGTTATACACATCAACAACAAGGACGCTGCCCAGTACAGTCCATGTTGAGTGATGCCTGCTGCCTAGATTTACCTACCAAATCAAAGTGAGTGCTTTGCTAACAACGGACAGTTTCTAGGTGGCAGTGTGATCACAATGAGGAAACTCTGATTTGGATTTATTATTACAGTAACAAAACTGCTCTCGTGTTAACTCACTCTCTCCTGCCACGTAGTCATGGTTGTCATGGTGAATGTGTTTGGTGTGACGAGGGACCAGTGCTACTGTTGCACCGTCTGGGACCTGATGAACAACCAAAAATATACAGTTAGCATTATAAGACCACAAACCCTTCAGTATGTAAGACATTGTATTTTCTCTGAGGAGGACGCGTGGACTCTGACCTTGTAGTGCTGCAGTGTGTTGAGGCGTTTCCAGTTGCCCTGAACCACAGACGTCAAGTCCTCGTCTGACAGGATGAGATGACCGGCTACACCAGACCGCCACTCTGAACAAGACACACCAGACACACAGTCAGCACAGTGTGTGTAAACCTGCCTATGTGTGTGTGTGTGTGTGTGTGTGTGTGTCTGATACATTGCAATATCAAAATCTCAAAAGCACTTCATAAATATTAGGGCTGGGTAACAAAATCAAATATCATGATATTTTTAAACAATTACCTTGATATTGTGAACATATTGTACAGATGACTACTGGTACTTTACAAAATAATAACACACTGAGGTTCTTGATAAATAATCAAGTGTGTAAAGACAGGTGTAAGAACAGGTAGAACAGTCCGGTGAGTTTTTCACTTTACTGTAATGCAGCCTTTAAAACCAGGAAAGGACAACCCTTATGATATATCACCATATAATAATATCCACAATCTGAAACCGTATATAGCATAGTTATCACGATAACGATATTGGGGGTCGACTGATATGTTTTTTTCAGGGCTGATACCAATTATTATTAATCAAGGATACTATGACTAATATACATATATTTGCAGTAAAAAAAAAAATCTTAGTGTCAAAATTTAGAATAACCAGTGATGGAATGTAACTAAGTACAATTTACTCAGAGGCATTATGTAGTTTTAGAGAAGAAACTCAAAGTCAGAATTTTAATATTTACAATATTAATGAGGTAATAATACAAACTCATAAATATGTATATTTCCCATAAGTGAATAAACAAGCTGTTCTACATGCTAGAAGCTAGAGAGGTGGCAGGGTCCGCCAAATATAAACAAAGTAAAACAGTATAAATTGTGTTGTCCTTTAAGGTCAGTTTGTTTATTCAGTCATGAAAACAAAGAGAGTTTGTTTATTTAGTTTGTTTATGCAGAAAAAAAAATCAATCAAAAAATATCTTCCTCTTCTGATTAACATGTCTTCTCAAAAACTACAGAGTGCTCCTTTAAGTACTATTTTGAAATACTTTACTTGAGTATTTCCATATTCTGCTACTTGTTCATGATGGTCTTCAGCCATCCAGGTCATGGTAATTCTAAGTGCTGTATCGTCGGCAACTGGATGTGTTTCAGTTTGTTGAAGAAGTTTCACCTCTCATCCAAGAGGCTTCTTCAGTTCTCACTAACTGGAGGAGCTGCAGGCTTTTAAACTCTGTGTGGGTGTTTCCATACAGAGTAGTTAAGGTCACGTGTGAACTCTTTCAGTTTCAGAGTCGTTAGGGCCACTTGTGGCCAATTTGATAGTATTGTGGGCTGGACATTATGTTTTTATATCAGTATTAAGAGCATTTGTCATTTTAACACGTGATAACTTTGATGAAAGACTGAAAGGTTCATGAACTTTTCTTGTAATTACGGTTGTCTTGCTGTAGGGGGCACCACAGCACAACAACTGTAACAGAGACCCTTGAGAGGAAGTGTACCATTTCATAATTTCTTTCACTTTGCTGTTGCAGATACAAGTGAATAGCTGAAATGCTACAATGTGTTTCATCTCTGAGTAAATCTGCTCTGAGTGTCAGGTGTGTCATGTGCTCTGTATGGATTCTCACCCAGGTCCAGTGAGTCAGCGTGGGGCCTATGGGAGAAGGAGGTGCCCTTGTACACCTGATCCAGCAGCTTCTCTTTCACCTGTGTGATGGTGTCACAGTCCAGCACTTTGGAGGGCAGCGGCTGGGTCTCGTTCACTCCTCCACCCTGCACCAGAACATTCAGAGTCTGCAGAAGAAGAAAAAAGAAGGGGTGAGGGAATGAAAAAGAAATACAACTTCCTGAAGGTCATGGTGGAAGTCTGGGAATCCTTAATTAGATGCAAACGATAATTTCATTGAAAGTCAGAGTTCTCCTCACCAGTGTCTTGTACTCCACGTCCTCCCTCAGCAGGCGGTTGTCATTGAGGGTGTACTTGGCCTTGCCGGTCACAGCATCCACCGGTCCTTTATCCACCTGGTGCTTTATGGCCCTGAACAGCATGTAGAGCGACTCCCCTGCTGAGTCCTGCGCGCGCACGCACACACACACACACGCACGCACACGCACACACACGCACGCGCACATGCACACACGCACACACACACACACACACACACACACACACTGAAGTCAGTTAGTCTTGGCCTAACACACTCTGCAGGAGAGAATGAAGGGCTCAAATGACGTGGACACAGAGATGGAGGCATTCTTCAAACTTCTTTGAAGTTAGTTACAGCTTTGTTGGGGCTGACAAGTTTCTACAAAGTCAAACTATCAGGAAAAGCTGGAATTCATATTTTCACCAGAAATTCTCCAACAGTTCTCCTTGGCTTGGAGCAGTGGGAATGACATTAGATGGTGCAATTAATCCATTGAGGTTGTTTTGGTATGAGGTGCAGAGTTTTGGAGGTATCAGCTGGAGAGTCGTGTCTGCCTTCGTTTCAGTACAGCGGAACTAGATGTTAATCAGCTTGTGGTGCCAAAATTAAAAAATAAACAAACAAAAAAAATAAAACTCAGCAGCTCTCTTTCCAGTAATCATGACCCAGTTACTCAAGATATTCAACAGAACTTGTTGTTGTGAACTAAACCTGCCAACCGTATTACTGCACAGAAGGAAGCGAGGATCTACTCATGGACAAAAGGCTTGTTCTCGTGAAAATGCCAAATGTAAACATTAATGGCATCTTCCTTGTGTGCTCTGTAACCCTAGCTAGCTCAGTTAGCTAGCCTCTCTTCCATCAGTAGATGCATGTTTCCTTCTGTGCAGTGATATGGTTGGCGGGTGTAGTTCAATAGAAAGAAAATAGTTCCGACATGAAACTGCTCACAACAAGGTGTGTGGATTATCTTAAATAACCAGGTCATGGGTGCCCCAGTGGCTCAGTTGGTAAGGTGGGTATCCCAAGTGCAGAGGCTTTGTCCTTGCTTCAGGTGCCGGAGTTTGAGTCCAAAGGTGGCCCTTTGCTGCGTGTCATCCCCCCTCTCTCTCATCCTATCACATCTCAATGCCATGACAAGGCTAAAAAATACATGAAAAAAAAAAAATTAAATAACCAGGTCAAGATTTCTGTAAAGAGACATTGCTGTTGAGTTCTTAAAATGTATTTTTTGGTGCTTTGAGCAACACAAGCTGGGTGCCATCTATTGCTATTAAATTGAAGAGAAGGCAGACATCTCTACGGGTGATATCTCCAAAGTGTCACTTTGTCACGTTTGACAGTTGTAGCAGAACAAATCAACATCAAATCATGTCTTATGTGCTGACTGACCCTGAGGAAAGCATAGAGGCAGATGGACATCCAGTTGGTGAGCAGCTTCTCCACCACCGTCTCTGTTCTGCAGAGAGAAAACACAGAGTGAATCACTGCTAAACATCTTTAAAACACCTTGAACCTAGAAGCACACTCTCTGACTTCTTACCGTCGCAGCATCAGTTTGGGGTTCTTGGCCACGTACTGCTCCACCAGGTCGTTGAGCAGAGTTTTGAGGATGTCGGTGAAATACTCCAGTTTGCCGTGCAGCGCCACCGTCAGCAGGGAGGCCACATAGGCTCTGTCTCTGGGAGAGAAGGTCCGCTGGCTCTCCAGAGTGTGAATGAACTGACAGGGAGAAAAGAGTGCCAAATTATCCCTCTGCTAAAAATGTAGATACTGTCCTCAAACCCTCTCCACTCACGACACTTGTGGTGATGATGACTACCTTGGTGAGGAAGAGTTTACTGTTGAGCAGGTTGGACAGCTGCACCAGGCCCTGCTCCACCGTCTGCCGCCGACACTCCTGAACGTCCAGGTCTCGCCTCAGCGGAGACTCCCGGTGGCCAGGAAAGAAAATACGTTCAGCGTACATCCGATAGTCCAGGAAAGGAATGCCAGAGCCCACCAGGTCACTGGACATGTCCATCATCTCTGTCATCAGGTCTGAGACAGGGTGGAGGAGGAGGAGAGACAGATCAGGAGGTTTTGCTACAAGCTCTTTGGTCTTCAGCTTCCACTAGGGATGTCATGATTCTCCAAATCCATGATCTGATTTGACTTTTGATTTCAAGGTTACATTTTGATTTAATTTGAGATTTAAACTTTTTTTTTCAGCACTGACAGCTCTGCTGTTGTCAGACTATCACATCTGGATTTGTAAAGATCAACAGATAATTGGTTTTATGGCCTGACAACTGTCATTACATTTTCAAATGTAAAAAGACAAGGGTATTTTACAACAACAGCTTGACCTTATCCTGGTGTCTACAATTGTTCAGTACTTCAGTGATTCAAAAATAAACAACTAAAGATAGAAATTCAGTTTGTTTTCTAATCTGTCACTCCAGTCAGTTGGTCATCTTCGTGCAGCTGAAGGCCATCAGTAAGCTAGCTGTGTTGTCCTTAAAGTGTTAAATAGGCAAGCTGGAGAGAAAGAAACTTTTGATTTTGATGATTGAAACTCAAAGTTCACTTTGACCATTTTTTAGTTCAGAATGGAAACCGTGATACCCCTAGCTTCCACCATATACAGTATTATATTCAAAGTGCATGCTGGGAGCTGTGTTGGGAGGTAGGAGCTGGTAAATATTGACTCTGGACATGTTGGCAGACTAAATTTAAACTCCTCTGCAGCAGCCATGTGAGGAACATTTCATCCAGGAGGGGTGATGTAATGGGAACATTTCATAAGCCCAGTGTGAAAACAAAGTGGATCTGTCGACCTCCACAAACTAAAAAAAATCTTTATTTTTCTTCCGTCTTTGGCTCTCCTCTCCCAACCCTTTCTCCTCTCTTTCCTGCTCTCTCTTACTCTTCACACTCTTACCTGTGAACTCTTTCTTGCAGCGGTCTCTCACGCTGGTTTCTAGGTTCTCCAGTTGGATCTGGACCTTCTTGTAGTCTCTCAGAGCCTGCTTACTCTTTCTCCTGATGGACACCAACAAGGACAAAGACAGAGGGTCAGGCAGAGATAGGGGAGAGAAGAGAAGTAATACCAGTTTCACACTGGATTAGTGGATATCCAAAGAAACAGTGAAAAGGTTGACTCAAGTAATTTGACCCAACAACCCCCCACCAGTGAGGATCAGGGTTAATCACGGGGTCATGCTGGGTCAGAAAATGGAAACACTGCCTGATTTGGTAACACCCAAAGGTGACTATCCTGATCCTACAGGTCTCAGTGGGCTAATGCTCAAACCTGCTTGACTTTCACTGAACAAGTCATCCACACCAAGAACAGTAACTACAAATGCATTGTGTTAAAAATCGTTCTAACTCTGGTGGTTGGAGGAACACTGACAGCCAAACCACATCTAGACTTACAGAAGTGTGAGTGTAATAGCTAACTGTTATGTGACATCCACATGAACGTTTAATGTTGTGGCGTATCAGTGTAGTTATCATTATAGTTATGGCTCTTGGTGTGGATGGCACTTTATAATGTTGGTAGGCTAAAGGTTCGGGGGATCTGTGGCAATAAAAACAATAAAATGCCGCCTTAATCAGTTCAGTACACTGAAAGGCTTTGCTGTTACAGACTTCTTTGCAGACTTAGGCTGGTATGACCTGTAGCTTATGCTGGTCATCTAGCTGACGGGTCCATGACTCTTATCTATTTGTACTAATGGTGAGCCCTTCTCAGACCCAGAATGTGTAACATTGGTGGCTTCTTCTATCAGTAAGTAATGGCCTTTTCTTGTTCACACATTAGTGTCCGTAAGTTTTATTCAGACATGACACAACCATTACAGAAAGTGACACATGCTCATGCCATTATTACCATCCAGAGTGACAGAGGGATGGTGTTGCTACAGGAGAACTATGAAGAGTTGGAAAATAAGGAGGAAGAGGAGTGTTTTCTGATCTCTCACTCACTGATGGATTCTAAAACTTGTTGTGCTGTTGAAGCCTTAATTAACTAATGTAACAAGAGGGAAACTCGCCCCTTCTTCTCACAGCAAATCCACTAATACATTTTCTAACAGGACATAAAGTTGGGACTCTCCCTGAATTTTTAACCTCTTCTGCAACACACTGAAAGAGGAATGTTTTTACGACTGATCTGACATGAGAGGAATCTCAACAAGTTAAAACTGGCTCATTCACACTTCTTCATGTGTTATTCAAATGTTGTGTGCATTAAAGACAAGAATTAATGTATCAAAATGGTCTCAAAGAAGTGCATTCTCTCTGGGTGCATAATAACATGCTGCTGCAGCCTTTGAGGTCACCTGACAGCATTCCATTGTTACATGATACGATCTGCATGACTGGTTATGTTAAAGTCATTGGCTTATTCAGATCAGAGATGGACATGTTGAATTGCACATCTACCTAATGAAGTTCATGTCTTGATGTTTATTACCAAGCCCTATTTAGTTCTCAGTATCATCAAAACATTGCTCTATAGCGCTACTAGTGTTTACTAATTTATAAATTGATCCAATTGAGTGCCTTTTTTCTTTGTCTGAGTCCACCCACTGACCTGTAAATGAGCACGATGATGAGGACGATGAGGGCTACAATGGATGCCCCAACCCCAACTCCAATCTGAGCCTCCAGGGGGAATGTGGACAGGCTGAGGTTGTCGTATTGAACCTTACCCAGGGAGAAGTTCAGGTTGCCCATTTGGACCTGAAACACAGACACACACTCCTTACTAAGTGCAGTGTCCTTGTCAGGTACTCGCACAGTCCAGGCACATGCTGTAAACAGTGTGGTATGAAGGTTAGAGTGTGGACGACTCACAGTGAATTCAGGCAGACTGTCGGAGCCCTCTTGTTTCTTGCCGTTGGATACTGGGGCAGGCTGCTGAGGTGGCGGCTCGCAGTACAAATGGTTTCTGGTCAGGGTCTTAACAGCACACACACCCTCCCCCACCAACACTACCACCTCATCTTTCGTGATGGCCAGGTCCAGGTTTTCCCCCTGAGAACACATGGAGATGGAACTTTTTAACTTCCAGTTCTTTTGATGTTGAAAAATGGATATCGTTTTAACCTTGTTTGATTGAAGAGTGCAGTTTTTGTTATTCTTTAACTATGATTAAACATGTATTTTTATAATAATTTTATTAGCCTTTTTAAGCATGCTTCATGCTAATGCTCTGTTATTCTACCACAATGACAAATAGCAAGACCAGCACTGAATTCAAGGCTACGCAAAGCTGTATCCAATTTAAGCAATGTCCAACAATTAGTGAAAGGTCCCAACACTGACGGGATTGATTGACATAAAATCAGAAGACACTCGTGGTCACCAGAGGATGAATCTGAAAGAATTTTTCATCTAGATGAGAAATGGTGGTATACTGTATGTAAATTAAGACTCGGCTAACATGATTGGATACCTCTTACACGACAAGTCCCATCTGCCTTAGCTGTACTTTGATGAATGTGCCCTACATGCTAAACGCCACTGTGTTAATATCCTGTAGTTGTTATCTCGTTAACAAGTTAAATGCGGACATGTTACCATGTATGTAAAGCAGTTAGCAAGCTGATGGAACTCTGAAAAGACTGTGACAGGACTTTTGTTGTAGCACAACTGAGACTGGTCGAAACAACTCAGACATTCTGGAGCTGAGTTAAGTTCTTAAAGGAAATTTACATTTTTCTAAGTCAGCTGTTTGTTGTTTTTTTCTGCTACAAGTGATCTGTTTTGATAAATGCATTAACACACAAGTCTGGTTGTTGTTTTCTGACAAACTGAGAATGCCATCATTGCTTCACTTAGTAAAATAACTTCTTCCAGAGCTGCCTGTCTATGGGTGCTTTTCATTACACTATGCTATGCTTCCTGGTCTCCTCTCTCCTCCTGTGACCTGGAACTCGTTCCCCCTAGGCCATCACTGACGATCTTTAAATCCCTTAAATGCACCTTGAAAAGCAAGAAGAGAGGAGGCTTCTGGAGGTGAAACACAGGTGTATTGTTCCCCACACCTCTATCTCACATCTCTCTGAAAGGAGCTAGGATGTGAGGAAGAGACGTGAGTGAAGGATCGAGGAGACATGCTAGCATAATGAAAAGCACCCTCTATCACAGCCTCTCCTCTGACCTCCAGCTGTATGAAGCTGCCAGGGTTGTAGCGGTAGGCCTTCAGAGGGTCCTGCTGGTTAAGGGGCCGCAGGACAGGGTTAGGTTCATAGCTGAAGGTCTGGGGGTTCAGACGGCTGAAATCAAAGCGCAGGTTGTCCAGCAGAAACTCCACAGTGACCTTTGACCCCCAGATGGAAGAGTCCACCATAGGAGAGCGACAGAGGATCAGAGTAGAGGAGTTCACCTCACAGCGCTCCGTGAACTATAAGAAGAGGGTGTAGAATAGATATTTAGTAAAGGAAGAAACTTGCTTTTAGTTTAGAAATAAACTAACACAGACACACACAAACTAACCTGTTTGACAGAGCAGACAGGGCCTCCAGGACAGACAGGGTTAGGAACCATCCTCGCTGGCCTCCCCACAGTCTCCTCCCTGTCCTCCCCCTGCTCTCCACTCCTCCTCTTCCTCCGTCTTCGCTTCCTCCTTTTATTCTGGCTGACTGACTCATAGGGAGTGACGGTCACCACCATGCGGGGCTCCTGCACCACGTCCAGGTTGTGGCCTGACACGTAGATCCGCCGGCCACCACTAAAACGACAGAAAAGTTAAATTTCATGTACTTCAATATGGACCACATATCAACTTTTAATTGAAGGTTGAGAAATTACGGTGAGACTCACTCCAGGAAGCTCTTTGCCGGTGTGGCGTGGGTGATGTTGGGGTTGTGGGTGAAGCGGTAGGCTGAGGAGTGGAGGTGGCGCTGGCTGCTGCCGTAGTGCAGGGTGAGCCGGTGATCTCCTGTCTTATTACTGCTGCCTGTCACACACTGAACACTGGACGTCTGCACCTCTGACACACTGAGGAGAGGAGGAGGAGGCACATAGAACACAATGATTCATAAATTATGCGATACTTCACTGACCCCACAGTCAAATTGTCTTTTCTCTTCCCCCTTCTGACACAAGGAGGTCAAAGGTCAGACTGACAGAGGGAAAGTTGCATGAAGAAGTGTGATGAGGAGAGAAGGAGTCAGAATAGCAGTTTCTATAGAAGCTAACTAACAGACTGGCCATCGGCTAATACATCATGTCAGTGTGTGTGTGTGTGTGTGTGTGTGTGTGTGTGTGAGAGAGAGAGAGAGAGTGTGTGTGAGTGTGTGTGTGAGTGTGTGAGTGTGTGTGTGTGAGTGTGAGTGTGAGTGTGTGAGTGTGAGTGTGAGTGTGAGTGTGAGTGTGTGAGTGTGTGTGTGTGTGAGTGAGAGAGAGAGAGAGAGAGAGAGAGAGAGAGAGAGAGAGAGAGAGAGAGAGAGACTTACATGTTACAGTGCACCCCTCCCACAGTGATGGTGAGGTCAGAGGGACGTCCTGTCAGCAGGTTTCGGCCAGTGATGGTCAGGGATGTTCCTCCGGCTTTAGGCCCCCTTTCAGGAGTCACCCCCATCACAAATGGGTCCTGACAGGGAGGAAAGGGTGGAGGAAGGTGACGGTTAGAACTGGATTGAACTCACAAACTCAAAGAGAAACTGATAATTAACCAGCTGATACATTTGGAAGAGAGTTGCTGAAATATTGATGTTTTTTTTTTTGCTCTGTGCTTTAGCCGTTTGCTACTGCAAAGACACAATTCCCTCAGATGAGTTGACAAAATCATTTTCTATTATAATTAAATGTCCAGTGTGTAGTATTCAGTGGCATGTAGCAGTGAAATGTAGCTGAACACCCATCGCCTCATCCTCCTCTACAGTGGCTGCTATAAATGTTGAAAACTCAAAATGCCCTCTCTGGAGCCAGTGTTTGGTTTGTCTGTTCTGGGCTACTGTAAAACCATGGCCAACTCTGTAGAAGAGGAATTTCTCCTTCTGTAGATATAAAAGGCTCAGTCTAAGGTCATGAAAACACAACCATTCTTAATGAAAACATCATTATAAATATTATCTTCCATTTCTGCCAACAGAACCCCTAAATTCTACATACTGGACATTTAAATGTAATCTGATGTACCTGATAGCTGAATGTCTGGCTGGACAGGCCAAACTCTCCTCCGCTCACTTCAACAGACACCTGGCCCTCTTTCTCTCCTCCACTGGCTTTGGTCCTGCATACAATCCTGGAAGACAGACATCATTCCTCTTAGGGTAGCCGACAGACATTCACCCTGGCACTGTTTAATTAAGCTGATAACAAGTGAACTTTTGCAAAGACCCATATGCTTTTGTAGTGTACAGTGTTGAGAAATGTGCTTAATCCACAAAGGATTTCATAATGCTGCAAAATTGTTTATGGATGCCATGATCACGTCACATCTCACATACTGTTTGACAAGCTGGGGACAAACTAACAGCTTGTCATTACAACAATTAGCAACCCTCTACAAAAAAAACCATCAAAGTACTGGATCAAAAGCCTAACAGTTCACATCACTGCATCATTTAAAAAAAAACATAAACTGCTGAGCTGGGAAGATATAATCAAATGTAAAAACATCTGCCTGGTCTTCAAAATCCTGCATAACATCGCTCCTCCCCCTCTCAACTTATTTATAATCCAACAAAACAGCAGTCACACCACTAGAAGCACCACACGAGGTGAGAGCAATACAAAACTGGAATTCACTGCCCACCATTATCAAAGACATAAATACATACTCCACCTTTACTAAACACCTCAAAACATGGCTATCGGATAACCATAACTGCAAACATTAACCCCCGTCAGACGTGATATGTGACGTAGTCATTATTTGTTGCCACTTCATGCCTTGTATGTACCTTTTTTTTAATCCTTCGCATTCGTTCTTTTTATCCCTTGCATTCTCCTCGTAATGTAAGCTACTCACATTTCTTTTATGTATTGTATCCTAGATTGCCTATTCTGACAACCGACCAGGGACTACAGCCAGAAATTAGCCGTAAAGGCTAAGATGTTCCTTTGACTGTTAAGTTTATTAAAGGGGACTGTCCACGTCATCATAAACAAATAAACTAAACTAAACCTAACTAAAATTGCCATAAAAGATGAAAATAAAGGTGCAGCAGATTGTATGTACCTGGAGGAGACCTCATAGAGGCTGGGGATGACCGTGCAGGGAACCCTGGCTACCATCACAGAGTTGAGGATGTCTTCAGCCTTCTGGCCCAGGTTGGAGCCTGAGATGGTCACCATTGTGCCGCCTTCCAACAGGCCAGAGAGAGGCTCAATCTGAGGGAAGTCAGGAAATGCTTCATTTAGAAAGGAGCTTTCTGGATACATGAGGTTATGATGATTATGATTAATGATACATTTGCAAGTGCCAAAAATTGATGGTGAAGAAAGAGCACTGTTGCTCCCACAGTAAAGATGTTAGTGAAGAGGTTAAAGGTCAGAACTCACAGAGTGGATGACAGGGGCAGGGCACGTCTCCTGTACAGGTTCACTGCAGCTGTCTGAATACAAGCAGCTGGCGTGAGCACCACCACACCACACGCAGCCATACTTGTGGTCAGCTGTATGACAGCGGCTGCAGTCAGTGCGACCCACAGAGCAGTTGTACAGAGTCACTGAGGGCAGAGCACACACATGACAGCATCAGTCAACGTTTGACTCAGAGGATAATAGTCACATGTTGAGAGGAAAAAAGCAGCATGAGAATAATAAAAATCTAGCACGGAACAATGTAATCTAGCTCCTCACCATACAGGTCAGGAGAGCTGTCCACATGGAAGGTGTCCCTCCTCTTCACATACACCATGGCGTTGTATTCCTCCACAGGAGAAGAATATGTGTACTGGACAAACAGCAATGACTTCATTAAAAAAGTAGAAACAGTTGAATCCTGCCTCAAATAACATCAGCTTATCATCATCAATGACATTTACTGGATTCAAGTTCCACACAGTGCTCCTGTTACATTCGTGTCTGTAGTGCACATTATCAGACCTGGTGCAGTTGACAGGTGATGTCAAAGTTTGACGGATTGGTGTCATCGGTCTCCACATAGGCGTCCACCACCACCGTCTGCCCTTCGATGACCAATACACACTCATAGTCCAGCTCTGTGTCCTGAACACACAAGGACATGTGTTTGGTGAGGGGATCATCAGCCAGGCTGTTGAAGCTGTGTGTGTGTGTTTGTGTGTGTGTGTGTGTGTGTGTGTGTGTGTGTGTGTGTGTGTGTGTGTGTGTGTGTGTGTGTGTGTGTGTGTGTGTGTGTATGTGTGTGTGTGTGTGTGAGAATGTGTACCTGATAGAGGTGCAGGTTACGGGCCAGTAAGGTGATCTTCCTCTCCACTCTGACAGGCAGCAGTGATGAACCCTGGACCTTCTCCACACAGGGACAGGCTGAGGAGCCCCAGCTGACGAAGGAGCCCTCGTCCCCCTGTTGCCCAATACACATACATACCAAGGATGAACACACAAGTCTCTGCTTGAGGCTCAACGCTCAAGGTCAATTACTAGCATAGCACACCTGAATATCCAACTGAACTGCTAGTGGAGTTGCACTGTGGGTAATGAAAGCACCAGGAAAGTTTTGCTTAACATGAGAGGTTATTTGTCCTGTTTGTTACTCTGTACTTCCTGTCATTTATACGTGGAAGATGAATTACAGTGAAGTTTAGCTATCAGAATGATCAGGTTACATGTTGTGAGTATCAAGTGTACAACTATAAGTACAGGCGTGAACTACTCCCTGGAGTAGGAGTAGGAGAAGAAGAAAAGGGATTACACTCTGATCTCCATGTGCTTCACTGTCAGCCATTCTCAACCTTGGGGTCCCGACCCCAATTGGGGTCAGGAGATGATTTCTGGGGGTCGCCAAATCATTTTGGAAAAATATAAAGAAGGACGATGAGTGGTTGGTCTGATACAGGCATTTTATTACTCAAAACCAGTTATTGTCGGCCGTATCTACACCAAAACAACAACAACGAACCTGTCCACTAGTCTCATGTCTGCCCTTCTCATTCACACATACAGACACAGCTGCACCTCCACCGCGCATCACCTGCCATCAGAGCTGCAGGACGCCCTGCTAGATCTCTCCTCTGACCGCACATTTCAGACTGCTTTCTCGGCATGCGCACTGGAAGAGTTCTGGTTGTCAGTAGCAACAGAGTACGCAGCACTGTCAAAAGCTGCAACCGATGTACTGTTTCCATTTGCATCCACATATCTGTGTGAAAAGACCTTTTCTGCGCTGACATACATGAAAAACAAATACAGATCACGACTCCTCAGAGTTGAGAGTGATCTTCGCGTGGCCGTGTCTAACATAAAGCCAGCTGCTCTGTTCAAACAAGCAGGCCCAGCCATCACATTAAATAGTGGTTGCCGCTATTTGGCTTTGTGAAGAAAAAAAAGAAGAAGACGTTCATGGAGTTAGGAGTTTTTGTTAACAAAAAACATCTCTGCTTTGACAAGGAAAGGGGCCGAATGAGCAGTTTGACAGTCTTAAGTTGTTGTTATGACAAAATGTTATGACGTTCTTTTTCATGTTTAAGCTCTCAGCAACATAGATGTTTAAAATGAAACATGGGCTGTTTTTCTCCCCAGTGTGTTTTGTTAAGGCTTCCTAATTAGCACACGCTGGTTATCGTCTTATGTCATTAAAAAGTGGACAGCAGTGCACCTCAAAAAGGTTGAGAACCACTGATGTAAATGACTGTTTGGGCTCTGTTAACCTGTCAATGTTAGCAGCAGCTATTTGTGAACACACCGTTTGTTTCAACTGATTGAACCATTGAACTAGTAACCACATTATCACCAGGCTCCTTTAACAAATTGTCTGTTTTTAGGAGTTGTTGAGTGAGGAGAAACTTAACAAACTTTGTGAAATGGCTACGACAAATTCTAAATCATTGGTGCCTTCTTGTAAATTCAGCATTAAATCAAAACACTGAAGTTGTGCTTCTGTGTCTACAGTGCGTCTTACCTGCCAACATTAAGCATCTGGTGGAACACACTGTTTCAACAGATTTCACCATTTACACTTAATTTATTAAAGACGACATTGTAATGATGTCAACATGTCAAATTTTACAAATACAGTAAACGATAACAGTAAAAGGTGTGAAGTGATGGCTGTTCTCTTGTAATTGGATCACTAAAGACTGTTAATACCAGGTCTGAATACCCTCACTGTCTCCTTTTTTTTTTTTTACAAGCCTTTTTGCTTTGATCTATTTTTGTATTTCATTTTGTTCTTCCTTCTGTTACTATATCATTATGACTGTACATTTTGTGTAACAAACCCTTTGCTTTTTGCCAGGCCGCCATTGTAAATAAGAGTTAGCTCTTAGTGACTTGCCTGATTAAATAAATGTCAAATTAATATAAATAAATAAAGCTATACAAATCAGAGCCGGACTTACATGTTGTTTTTAGATTTCTTTTTAACTCATCCTTATTTGAGCTTTAACACAAATATAGCCTTGCAGTAGATCGGGCAAGCATGGAATTTTATAGTCACATGTTCCAATTATGTCCACGACCAAACTCACTGTAGGCAGTTCATACAGACATCTGGGGGCTCATTCAGTCTGCATACATCAATGCTGAGCTCTGCATCGTTCAGGCTCTGTCAGGCCCCCCCCCCGACGTAGACTGAGCAATGTCAGGGGCAATCTGTGTCAGATTTGTTCCAGAGCTACACCCCAAAATTGTTGAAATAAATGCTTAAAGCCTTGACGTGAGTGTCCTGTGTGAGTATCAACTCCCTATACATTATTACCAGAACAAGCCAAGCATGCACCTGGTACCAAAAACGGTCTAATGACATTTGAGTATTCATGAGAAACACTGAGTGTATCACTAATGTAATATCTTGTTTTGTCTTGTCCACTGAACACTAGACGGTAAGGTAAGAAGGTAACTTATGAGTTGACTTTTTTTTTTCTATCTTTTAATCTATTTATCTGATTCTATTTATGTGGAAACAAGATAAGTTTGTGATTATGCTCAGCACGTTCACATTTAACAGATATTTACAGAAAATAATCACAGCATAAACACAATATTGGTCAGGAACATGATAATTACAAATTTAGTTTGAGATGTTCAGCTCTACTGTATGTATGGACAAGGATATGACCATGTGTGAGAAACAAGGACACACAATCAGCATCCTTAAAGAAAATCTAACATTCAAAGAGAGTTATTAAATGTAATAGTGAGTTGTAAATGCAAAACAATCTGGAAAGATTAAAAACATTTAAACAAAACACAACTTCTGCAGCTCTCACTGGAGCAGCTGTTTTTCTTGGGATCAGTCCATAAAGAAAGAAAAAGACAACATAAAGAACAGAGGTGTCAGACAGCAGAGAGGGAGCAGGGACATGGGGCAGACAAGGAGGCTTGTTTGAGCTGTGTTCGTACAGCAGGAGCACACAGTCCAGTCGGAAGCTGAGAGCTGCAGGAGACTGCTGAAGCTTTTAGAAGAACAAGTAGAAGAACAGGAAGAAGGAGAAAGAGGAGGAGGAGAGAGGCAGCTGAACTCACCGGGAGGAAGCCGTCGGCTTGATCATACTGGTAGTCCAGCTCTGAGTCAGTATCCAGCAGGTGGGGGTATGATGGGGGGGCATGGTCGACCTCCCCGTCACCTGACAACACAGTGGCAGCTGAAAATGTGGCTGTGTCATTCTCCGGCTGGACAGCACTCTCAGCGTGGACCTCTGTTTCTTCTTTGGGCCAGAGGAGCACCTCAGGGTCACCGCCTGGGCTTCCTGCCTCAGTCTGTGAACCCTGAGTGGGCGCTGGAGTGGGAGTCTGGATCACGTCCAGGTGGAGGGAGAGCTCAGTCTCACCGGTTTCGCCCACAGGGAAAGGCGTGGGTAGGGGGAAGTCAAATGTGGCCTGAGTTGGAGGTTCTGCCAGGCTTAAAGCTCCCTCGGCTTCATGGGTGTCACTGGAGGGCAACTCGGTCACCAACTCCAAGGGGGAGGAGTCAGGGTCATGGGGCGGGACAGTCAAAGGCATCACAGGCTCCAGATCTCCACTTAGACCATCAGCCACAGTGACAGGTAATAATTCCATGCCTACCGTGGGGGCACTGGGAGTAGCTGCTGCGACTTCAGTGTCACTTTGGGTGACAACAGCAAGCTGTCCTGCTTCACTCTCTCCTTCCTGCCAGGTGGTGACCTCTGGGGGTGGAGCTGTAGTGGGCGCTGGTGTGGTGGATGGCAGGGAGCTGGCAGGCTGAGGGGGCAGGGTGGTGGGTGAGGTGGTTGTCTCAGGGCTGGTGGTGGTTGTGGGTGGAGTCGTGGGTGCAGGAGGAGTGGTTGGCTCCTGGGTGGTTGCTACAGTGACAGGGGCTGCAGATGTTGTGGTTCTTGTTGTTGTTGTGGGAGTTGTCGTGGTGGTGGTTGTCATGGCAGCCATTGTGGTAGTGGGTGTGGTGATGACTTTAATAGGTTTGGATGTGGGTGGAGCTGAGGTGGGGAGTTTAAACTGGGGGAGGGAGGAGGAGGGGAGGACATGAGGAGAGGGTGAGAAAGAAATGAACAACTAATGGAGAAAGGAAAATGGACATAAACAATAACAGAACTTAAATGTGATGTTAAACACATAATTTGCTGTTATCGATGTATATGACAAATTCATGACTTTGTCACAAACAATGTTGGCTTGTATCGACATATGAGGTACAACAAAGCTTGAGGCCACTAATGAATGTATATAACAATCATTTTTTCTTAATAGGGAAAACTAGACCTTTTATCTACTTACCATGTTCTTATGAATCAGAAACACGCTCAGTGCAAGTTCATAACTTTGGCTTCACACAGCCACATTTAAGTTAACATGAGTAATCTATATAGTAATGTATATAGTGTATATAGTAATATACACTGAACAAAAATATAAACGCAACACTTTTGTTTTTGCTCCAATTTTTCATGAGCTGAACTCAAAGATCTAAAACATTTTCTATATACACAAAAGATCCATTTATGTCAAATATTGTTCACAAATCTGTCTAAATCTGTGTTAGTGAGCACTTCTCCTTTGCCGAGATAATCCATCCCACCTCACAGGTGTGGCATATCAAGATGCTGGTTAGACAGCATGATTATTGCACAGGTGTGCCGTAGGCTGGCCACAATAAAAGGCCACTCTGAAATGTGCAGTTTTGCTTTATTGGGGGGGTCAGAAAACCAGTCAGTATCTGGTGTGACCACCATTTGCCGCATAGAGTTGATCAGGTTGTTGATTGTGGCCTGTGGAATGTTGGTCCACTTCTCTTCAATGGCTGTGCGAAGTTGCTGGATATTGGCAGGAACTGGAACACGCTGTCGTATACGCCGATCCAGAGCATCCCAAACATGCTCAATGGGTGACATGTCCGGTGAGTATGCTGGCCATGCAAGAACTGGGATGTTTTCAGCTTCCAGGAATTGTGTACAGATCCTTGCAACATGAGGCCGTGCAGAAATTCACTTGCTCGTTAGGTCACCAGAATACACACGGTATGTTTTGGTAGAAAACACAAGCCACTGAAGATTTGCAATTCTGATTATTTCAAGACTATTTCTAGAAAGTATGGCAGTGTAGCTGAATACCTCTGAGAGAGAGAGACAAGTGTTTGTTCTCAATATTTGTGCCAGTGTTTGTCTGTGTATAGACAGTATCAGGGAGACTTCAAGAGCTTATGCTAGTTTTATTTGTGTAAACTATAATACAAAATAATTAACTACTGGGCAATAAATTAATATTATATCATTATTGTGATAAGATATATATTATCTTGAATATGGTTATATGGTGATATGACATAAGTGTTGTCTTTTCCTGGTTTTAATGGATGCATTACAGTAAAGAGATGTCAGTTTCTGAACTCACCACACTTGTTCTAATACCTGTCTTTACCCGGTTGCCCAGTCCTAACATTATGAAGTGCTTCTGAGGAGATTTCTAAAAAGACATATTGTGTATCCTGATATAACCTTAAGATATCACCCAGCTCTATTAACTAGCCTCTCAGTGAGAACCACAAATGTGACTTATATATGTATTAATCTGCATGTCCAAATCATCTAAAGGTAGCAAGAGGAACGGAGAATCCATTTTGTAAATGTAAATCCAATCTGCAAAGCCTCATTCAGAATCCAATCCAATCTGTGTGTGCCTCGTCTATTAGAATCGAGGAACGTGCAACTAGATAAATCCCTCATATTTAAACTGAATTTATTGTTTACAACAAAACCCCACAGGAGACCCTTCAGGAACCAGAACATGCTCAACTTTCCAGCCAATTGACCTCTTTGGCTGGTGTTTGATCACACTTTTCTCAAAGACCACCATGAACACTTTTGAGCACAAGTATCCAAAAAAATGCTTGATAACATGGTGCACTGTTTGAGTCACTTACATGTTGGTTGTAGATGATCACCCCCTCCTCACAGGTGGGCTTGTGGGTACATAAGTGCTGGTGAACACACCAGTTACAGCCCCATCGGCTCAAAACACAACCACGGCAACTGCATAAAGAAACAACAAGATGTTCAGATTAGACACATGGAATAAAAGTCTCTGTGGAAGGACTTGCAGCACGGTGACAAAGGGAGAGGAGAACAGTGAGTCAGGGTTAGGCGCTATGAAGAGAAGAGGAAAGAGGTCTAATAGAAGTAGTAGTAGTGCCTTTTTATCTAGAAGTGGAAGTAGGGAATGGTACAGAGTAAGAGAGATACAGCTACTGTAGTTTGTATCACACAGAGTAATCCAATTGAAGCCAATCTGGCCCCAGTGGTAAGAAAGGTCAGTGATCTAATTGAATTGAGCCTCAGTTTGTTATCAGAGTAGTGGCAAGGGCCGCCACAGACAGACAGAGAGAGAGTAGGAGAGAGGCTGACAGTGAAGGAGACCAGGATAATAGGCAAACAGTCAACACAATAATGTTCATCTGATTTAATTAGAGATCATTATGTTTTTTAATTTATCAAAACAAGGCAGCTTTTCTTCTAATGTTTCCTTCACTTTCTATTAAAGGAAGTGTCTTTTGACTTGTCCTCACCACCAGAGGACCCAGTTCACCGTAAACTGTGCTGTAAAAAGAACTCATTTTATTTGAGTGGGAGCAGATTTATCTAAACTGATTAGATGCACTGATGTAGTTTTATGAATAATGTTAGTTTCAGCTAAGTAGCTGGTGCTCAGTGTGTTCAGCCACCAGTGTTTTCAGATAGTTCAGCAACAACACATTTACACACTTGTCTGACAGTCTTTTACTACTACATTTGGTCGGTTTCAGGGCCTCATACTTGACATGAGTGGTGAAAGAGAAACTGCAGGGGACAAAGGCAGCCCATCAAAGTGTTGGAGCAACAGTCTTACCTAAAATAAACGATAACATGGTTGTGCTTATCTTTTAAACCTTAAGAACAAATTTGAAGTGACATAAAAACTACATGTACTGACAACAAATGACTCCAAAACCAGGCAGACGGAGACTCTTTGCATGATCACAGTTGTAATTTTGGGTTATATTTCCACAGGGCTTATCAACACTGGCAAATGATAACAGAACTCAAAATATTTTCATTTCATTTCATTTTTTAAATTACAATATCTAAAGTGAAACTTCACATCAGTCAAGTAATCTAAAAGCCTCATGAAAGAACCACTTGTACGAACAGGTTTGTTCTTCTTGTTCTGGCATTTACCCATTTTCTCATCCATGTGCCACTAATGTACAGATAGAGGTCAGCTTTTCTTCCTGAGTGGGTAGACCGTTGTTTGACTTGGGGATCATAACAACCATAAAAACTAAAACCTGCAAAGCAAGGTTTTTCTATGTTATGTCTATGTAGGTTTTCTATGACTCTGTGGAGGCATCAGCCATTTTCTATGGAGTAGTCTGCTCGAGCAGCAGCATCTCAGCAGCAGGCAGGAGGAGACTTGATAAACTTATCAAGAAGGCCAGCTCCATTCTGGGATGCCCTCTTGACCCAGTGCAGGTGGTGGGAGAGAGCAGGATAATGGACAAGCTGTCATTGCTGTTGGTGACGGAGTCCCACCTCCTGCAGGTCACTTTCACAGCACTGGTCAGCTCCTTCAGCAACAGACTGATACACCCCAAGTGTGTGAAGGAGAGGTATCGCAGGTCCTTCCTTCCTGCTGCTGTCAGACTCTACCATCAGTACTGCTCCCAATAGACCTCACTCTGCACTCTGCACTGTCAATTTTCTTAATACCCATATTTATTATTTATATTGTAAATAAAAAATCACTGCTGTTAATTTTGTACAATATCATGTTTATATGTATATACAAGTCTATTGTATTTCTTACCTTTTTAATGTATATTGTTAATTTTTGGCTATTGTTATTGTTTTTTTTTGTATTACTCGGTCCTTTGGCTGCTGTGGCAAACAAATTTCCCCGTTGTGGGTCAATAAAGGAATACTGATTCTGATTCTGATTCAAAACTGGATTCTGTTCACCATGTTACCATCAATTTACTGAGAGGTTTACAATATTTTTCAGATTTTTGGATAAGGCAACTGATCAGTTGGGTAGTTGTTGGGAAAACTCCCAGCTGCCTCCGGGTATTTACGTAGGTCGCTATCCACTGTTGCACCTGACAGTGTGACATCACCTGTTGTATAATTCTCACATCATCTCTGTGACGTCACATCTGCTTGACTGCATTTCATCTATGGGTGCTTTTCAGAGAGGTTTTTTAACTTTTTAACGTTTTTTTAACAAGTGTAGCATAAAAATTTGTGAGGTATGAGGCCCACTGTCTTTCACCTGTCATATGTTGGAGATCTATTGTGAACGAAGCCAGTCAGTATTATATATCTGTGTAAACCCAGGCTCAAGGAGGACAGCTGAGCAATGTGATGAGCATATGTGGAGATGGACAGAGTACTGAGAGAGAGTGGAGGGCAGGAGTCAGGTGTCTGCAGCCTTCATTGGCAAATGTTGATGATATATATGTGAGGATGTCTGGACATGAAAGAACAACTGGCTGAAGAGAATTGGCTCACAGATTTGTAGAGAACAATTAAACCAGGAGAGCAAGTGAAAAGAAATTGAAAAACAGACATGAGACAGCTGGTGAACGGTGAAAGTGATGGAGGGACAGAGAACGAACAAGGGTGCAAAATAAAAAACAGTCTCAGATAAAAACATTTGATTATGAGGTGTGAAGTGAGAGGAGCAGATCGGAAGGACACGGCAGAGCAGACTGATAAATCATCAGAGGTAACTCACGGCATGCTGCCAGACAGCTGCTTTACAGCCGTACAGTCGTAGAAGGTGAAGTCCCTCGCTGTGACAGTGACGTCTCCAAAGCGAAGAGACAGGATGACTGTGACAAAGTCTGAGAAGGAAAAATATAGAGAGAAATAGACCATGAGGAAGAGCTGGAAACAGAGTAACATCATGTTTACCTGAGCACAGTGCTCAGCGAGCAGGCCTCTGAAATTATTTGGCCAGGATTATAAGTAAGATGTTTCTCAAAACACAGTGAGAGGATGTGGGAGAAGAGTTGGTCCAGACAGCCAAAGCAGAGGCCTTATGGAGCCATGTGCACCCTGAATCCTCAGCCCAGGGAGTGCAAACAAACACAGCGGTGCTCAAGGCTCTGATGCTTCGCTTCTATCAAACACATGCTCAACACAGACACAAAGGTTAATTTACCCTGTTTTAGCTGCACGGGGCTTCACTGCATGGGTATACTTGATTAAAAAAATGATGGAATAATAGATTTGGATTTGAATTTAGTTTTATTTTTATTTTATTTACTTATTTAATTTCTTTACATGCAGCATTTTAGGGCTGGGCAATACATCAATATATCATTATTGTGATATGAGCAAGGAGCCTATAAAAGAAGGAAGGGTCATTAGGTCAATGGTACCAGACTTGATCCCTCTCAGTGCAGTTATGATAGTAGTGAATGTGCAGACCACTCCTTCATCAGCCCCGTCTCAGTTTCACAGGTTGTCTGCATGATGGAGGCACTGATATTTGTTATATGTTGACATTTAGCTAATGAATCATGTGCTTTTAAGGTACTATTTGTTTGATTTGTATGTTAATTCAATGATTTATTTGCATGCAAGTTATGTTGATCTAATGCTAAAATCAATAATGGGCTGGAGCTTCTGATTGAGGTTCTGGAACTGTGAGCCTGTTAGATGGCAGATGAGGACGACCTAGTCTGAGTACATTTTGAACTTGTAGACAACCAAGAGTTAACACTGTATGATGTGTTTTTGCCTTTTAGATGCTTTGTTGAACAGGTAGCACTCAGGCGAGAATCTGATCTTCAACTTTAAAGCAACAGTTGCCCTTACAGGCCCTCAGCTTAGTCTTTTATTAAGTGAGCGCTGGCACTAACCCTCTGTAAGTAAAGTTAAGCCACAGCTAGATCCTTAAAAACAGCCTGTGTGTCCATATCTGACTAAACCCCCCGGGCTGATTCTGCCTGAGCCCTGCTCCCTGAGAACTACAACAAGCTGGGAGTTTCAGGAATGCAGGCATGGGAACCACTGTGTATCTGTGTATCTGTGTATCTGTGTGTGTGTGTGTGTGTGTGTGTGTGTGTGTGTTTAATCATTGCCACTGACTTACTATAACAAACAAGCAGCTCTCAGAACACTAAATAATCACCAAACCTCTAACAAAACCACAGCGCACAACAAAGCATGGAACCACGACATGAAATAGATTTATAGGTACTTGTATGCTTTAAAATTAAGATTACTCCCTGCTGTGTAAACTGGATTAGAAAAAAGGAATTGGGTGAGCCCAGATTCATGGACACAGGAATTGAACTGTATACGGGTATGGTATTTCTGTCATTTTTACACACACACACACACACACACACACACACACACACACACACACACACACACACACACACACACACACAAAAGATTAATCTCATTACAGGGTGCAGCCAAATCCTCCAATCCCCAAGTTGAAAAGTTCAAATGAGTAATTTAACCAGCCTCCTGCTTCATCAGCTTTGTTCCAGAAACAACACAGTCGGGTCTGGGGTTCACTCACCCTGTCCTGGAGGCACTATGGGTACTTGGCTGGTGTCAGGAGAGTGGCAGGTGACCCCACTTTCGGTGACAATAGCAAGACTGTGGCTGTCCTGGAAGAAGCATGAGTAGGACTCATCTTTCTCTAACACTGGGAGTCCTGGGACTGACAGAGACACCTGAGGAAAGACAACACTTTAACATCAATCACATGTAGATCACTCCAGACAGAGTAGAGCGGGTTACCACTGATCACAGGGTTGGTGAATCAACCCGCACCTCCTCCTGTCCATATGTTGAAGTGCCCATAGGCAAAACACTGAACCCCAAATTACTTGCAATGGTAGGCAATCACTCTGCGTGGCAGCTCGCTACCATCAATGTGTGAGCGTGCTCAAATGGGTGAATGAGAGGCAAAAAACTTACATAAATAAATAAATGTCACATTTACCATTTGCTTTTGCTCTAAAGGTGATCTTGAGATATCGTGTTCACAAAAATGGGACAGACAGACAACCCAGAAACATCATGCCTCTGGCCATGGCTATTGCTGGTCAGGATGCATAAAAAACACCAAGAGGCATTTGAATATAGATTTGGACTTTGGTAACCATGGCAACCATGGCAAGCTTTAAAGCTTCAAAGCATTGGGGTCAGCCCTAGTCCTTTCCCCATGCAACGTGACATCATATTTGGCAAGACGAGCAGACAACAACCAACATCCAGCAGCAGACTGGTGGAGCATGAAAACACTGACCACACAGAATGAGAGCTCCCACATGCAGCAGGTGGTGTTATTGGACAGAAATCCAGTCCACACCTGTGCTGCGGACAGTGAAGGTCATAATGACAGTAAGTGATAAAACTGTCTGAACACATAAATCTCATCTGCTCACTTGTAAATGTCATTGTGGAATAATTCGATTTGAAAACTAAATTAGATTCTGCTGCTGCAGGAACATGAATCACACAGATCAAACTCTATTTATTACACTTATTTGACTAATTTTTATTTTGGCTTCACTCGTGGTGTTCACTGAACTGCAGCGCCAAGACATCATCTGTCAATAAAACAGTGTGACGTCTACAGTGACGTGTGTCCTTGGATTTTCAGCAGATGAAATGTGTGTAGGTGGTTTATTTGGAATTTGGAATTTCTGTTCAGCAATGGTGGTAATTAGTGCTCAGCTCAGGTTTTATACTCGGTGGTCGGGCTGGGTGTCAAATAAATGTCAAAACAAATAGTTCCTGATTTAAATCACCCGTTTGTTAATTTTAGACTGTTTTGTAACCTTTAGAACCTCTTTGGTGCTTGTTCATATTGGTACCTAAACTCCCTTAATTCCAAACAAACTCATCACTTCCTGTTTGAGCTTTCACCACACACATTATTAAAGAGGGAGATAAAACTAAAGTTTACATATAACAATGAAGAAAAGGTCTAGTTGAAGCTTGATGATGGATTCTATGAAGCTTAATCAAGTTTAGTAATGAGTGTTTGCTGACTCATTGTGCCAACAAATGCAAATGACTCCAAAACAACTTACAGATGTGCAGGTGACATCAAAATTTCAATTTCCACTTCATAAAGCCTAGGTGAAGTCATCATTAAATCAAACTAGTGCCCCAAAAGCCAAATATATTTAGTTTATCTATCAGAAAAAAACTGAAAATTCACATCACTAAGAAGCATGAAAAAAACAATAATCAAAATATTGGACTTTTCTGGAGATTGACTCATCAATTAATCGACTTATCACTTCAGCTTCATGGCAAAGCCTTGTGAGCGCTGTGGGGCCCAGGCTATAAACAAAGCTAACAGTAGCATGTTTGGTAGATATGATAGACGTGGTATGATTGAATTCAACCCTTGGTTTGGAACTTGATCCGTTTGCACAATTTCTTGCTTAACCGGTGACTTTCACAGTGATAACGTAAACTTGCTCCCTCAGTGGTCAGTATCGACACCTCTTCAGTATGTGCTAGCAGAAAAACTTTTTATACTCTTTCCACCAGTGTCAGAAGCTGACTTTAGACGTATACAGAAATGAAAACTTAGAAGATAAAATACTCCTGCGTGACATAACACAGTGTGTGTATTTTTATATTTTTTCCTTGCTGCTACAGGCCATCGTCCACACAGATGACTGATACTGTGCGTTCCTCCTGCACCAGGACATGACAGGACAGGGCTCTGATCACTATCTTCTCCCGACACCCTGGCACTTCACAAACTCATATTTCCAACACACACAGTACCCACAGCCAGCGTACTTAGAAATCTTCCAGCTTGGCTGATAAGGAGTTCTGGGATTAGTTGCAGTGAGGTGACATGTGGGCCTGAGCTTCATGGTGTTTTGACTTGTGAGGAGACTGTTATTGTGGTTGTGTTCCCTCACCCTCCCCTCAATCCTTTGTAAGGATGTGTACAGACGGGTGGATGCACGTCAGGAGTTTCTGCTGTGTTGCTGCTTCACCATAAGTAACTGTGCTGCAGACTCACCGTCCTGCTCTCCTCCCTGCTGACGTTGGAGGGGTTCAGGTCCTGGACGGACAGACACTGCTGCTCCATGTCAAAGCTCCAAAGCCACTGACCTGGCTGCTCCCCACGAGCACACTCGGACTGCAGCACACACCTGGAGGGAAACACCACATACACCATCTTCACTATGTTCTGAGCTAAAGTCAGGCTTTTCATCTCTGTCTCTCTTAAACGTAAACCATGAAATGACCTTCAGTGTATACTGCTAATCAATAAATCATACTGTGGTTGTAAAACTGCACACCAACTGCTTCCTAGAGTAATAACACGTTTCCTAATTAGTTGGGGTGCGTTTTCTACTCCAGCTGGAATGAAAACTATCTCATGGAATATGTGAAACAAGTTGAATAAAATATATGAGAGGGAGGTGGGAGGCCAGGTGGTGAGACAGCGCAGTGAGGAGAGGGGAGGAGACACAGATGGGATGATTTCTGGGTAGATTTCTTTAATCAGACTCAAACACAATCCCACCAGACTACACTCAATCTTTTAACATGATTTGGCAAAAACACTTCAAACATTAACAAGGGAGCCAGCAGTTTTCTTTCTCTGCTGATAATTCACATGTCAGCACTGAACTTTCTTTTTCAGTAGGATTCTTTGAACTAGACCTGTGTGGATCTAAATTAAATGAGCAGCTCATTCATTATGTGGTCTGGCTTTTAACATTCTTACAAAAGCAACAAGAGAACAACAAGCAGTTTTTGCTTCTGTTAATGTCAAACTTTAGATAAGAGTTCATCATGTGATTAAAGCAAAACGTTTCCCTTTCTCTTCTACTTGACAATGAAACATTTTTTAAGTTTTTTTTTTACACTGTGGCTACAGCAAGACTCAGTTTGGCATGACCAGCAGTTTAGAAGAGCTAATCTTGGCTAACCTTAGCAAACGTTAGCAAACCTTAGGGAGGTATTGTTGAGTAACTGACATATCTGAGTCACTTAACTGATTCTGTTTTTATTTATTTAGCATTTAGCATTATCATGTAACTGTTAATTGAGGCCACAGTCAAGACTATTAACCTTAGGTTGCATACACTGGATTTAACAGTAAAGACAGAAGTTTAGTTTCAAAATTGCTCAAACTGATCATTTGTCTAATGATTGTGGCTATTTTTTTTTTAATACTTTTTATAGTTATATCAGTCTTCCTTTACTGCACTCATCAGGAGTAGTGTTCCTAATGCTGTTGTATTCTGTACAGTGACGATAAGAATTAGAATTCTATTCTATTCTATTCAACAGTAAATCAAATTCTGAGCATGGAAAAATGAACCTTTAGAATCAGATATAACACAAAAAATGGAAAAAGATCTACCCCAAAGATAGAAAATGGTCCATTACTCCAATCTAGCCCAATATGAGCAACCAACAGTTATCCCTTTCCCATCACTAATACCAATGCCACCTCTCACCTAACTCCATCCTGCTTTCTTCCTTCTGTTACGTTTGGTTGAGTTTGGGCCCCTAAGTCATTTTCTGCTATTTATTAATTTAATTGAATAGAAAGTATAACAATTTGCACTAAGTAATCAATAGTCTGGATTATGATGAAGGAAACATTACAATAAAGCATTTAAAAATATCTACTGAACAATTAATGTAAAACATACCGTATGTATATTTGATTGAAATTGGTACAACATTGAAAAATAAAGCCACTAATGCATGATTGAACAACTATTGGATGGATGTCCAAGAAATTTGGTGCACAAACTTATGTCACCCTCCGGATGAACTGTAATAACTTTGGTGATCCTGTGACTTTTCATTTAATGCCACCATTAGGTCAAACTCTCAGTTTGTCCAATATTTTGGTTTATGACCAAATACCTACTAAACTAATGACAAGGTGACCATGCTAAACGTAATACTTTCTAGCATCAGCGTGTTGTCATTGTGAATATGTTAGCATGCTGATATTAGCATTTAGCTCAAAGCACAAAGCTGTACAGAACAGACTCACAGAGCCTACTCTTAGTCTTGTTTCATCATAAATCTCTCATCTTTAAGATTTATAAGACAAATGAGCTATTTTTAGTCAGATTAAGTAGATTATTTTACACAGTAAACGTTCAGCCATTCTTTGTCAGATGCTTTATTTTGACAGTTAACTGCTGGTATTTATCTCACCTTCCCTCTAGGACACACCAGCCACAGTAGGGGTCGTGGGCTAGCAGACAGGAGTGGCAGTCTGGGTGCTGCTGGCATTCAGCCACGGGCCTCTTCTGCAGCTGGAACCAGGACAACACAATCATGTTCAGTCGTGCAAACCATGCACACTAAGCTCCCAAAAATCAGATTACAAAGAAAAGGCGGCCCAAATATTCCAGTGGAACAATGCAAAATGAAAATATGGTCATTAGAATAATCCTAACTACCGGCTGACTTACTGGAAGAGAGAAGTGGGGCAGAAACAATAGAGTCTAAATTATTTCTCTTTTGCTTTAATGCTACAACACAAGAAGCACCCATCTAGAAACAGGAGCATGGAATGAGGCTACAAGAATGCAATTACTGCATGTTGCATCTGTGTTTGTGTATACCATGTTATGAGTCATGATGAAGAGATGTTCCTCTTTCTGGTCCAGGATGAGGTCTGAACTGATAGCTGCGTTCTGCTGAATGGAGATGACAGAGTACTCCTCCACCTCTCCGTTTGGCCCCAGGAACACCTAAAGAAATGTACATATACACATTACTGTTGTGATTATGTGAGAATTGTTTCATTACCTTTTCCTTTTTGCAATCTGAATCACTGTTGAGGTAGATTTTTAAGTATGTTACCACACAGACTACAGTACGAATTCAATTTGACCATATAATACAACAGAAAGTTCCTGAAAAAGCTAGTAAGTGCACGCTGAGTTGGGATTGTTTTTCCAAGGTCAAAAATGCACTTTGAGAAAAAAAAAAAAAGGGTTCAATGGAACTCTAAATGAGTACCCCATAGAGCACCCCCCTAATGTTGGGCTAATGGACTGTTTCTAAAAACAGGATAAAAAACTGCAGCACAACAACACATTGTATTTTTTCTTCTTCCTTGTCAGAACCTGGGGTAACCTAATATTGGTTTTAGCTTCCCCAACCGGCTAATATCAGTGTTAGATTACCCAACTGACTAACATCTATGTTAGCTCCTTTAAAAGGCTAACATCCGTGTTAGCTTCTTTAACATTCTAACATCTATGTTAGCTTCTTTAAAAGGCTAACATCCGTGTTAGCTTCTTCAAAAGGCTAACATCCATGTTAGCCTCAACATGCTAACATCCGTGTTAGCTTCTTCAAAAGGCTATCATCCGTGTTAGCTTCTTTAACATTCTAACATCAGTATTAGCTTCTTCAACATGCTAACATCTGTGTTAGCTTCTTCAAAAGACTAACATCCGTGTTAGCTTCTTTAACATTCTAACATCAGTATTAGCTTCTTCAACATGCTAACATCAGTGCTAGCCTCCTCAACATGCTAACATCAGCGTTAGCTTCTCCCACAGGCTAACATCCATTATGTTACATTCATGTTTCTTACTAGTGTTCTGTCATTGCCATACAGACCTAACAACAGTGAGGTCTTAAACTGAGTTGAGATGGGATTTCAGACTTAAAGGTCCAGTGTGTAGAATGTAGTGGCACCTAGCAGAACAGACTAGGCAGAAATGGAATATAATATTTAATATATTTATTTAATATTAATATTACAGTAATGTTTAAATTAGTGTATAATCACCCGAAAAAATAAGAGTCATTGCATTTTCATTACCTTAGAATGAGCCGTTTATATCTACACAGGGAGCAGGTCCCCCTCCACCGAGGATGCCATGTTGCACCACCATGTTTCTACAGTAGCCCAGAACTGACAAACCTGGCACTAGTGAGGGCCTTTTGCGTTTTTACATTTAGTGGGTGGTTGCTGGAAATGCACTGGTTGGAAGGTGAAGAAGAACAGTGAGTAGCTGCTGTTTCCTGCCAAACAATTTGTTTTGTGAGAAGTTTGAAACCAAGTTTGAAACCCCAATCTGATTAAGGATGGCAGATCATACTTATTGTGTACAAGAAAGCGAAAGGAGCCTGAAAACTAGATAATGTATACTGTTTATTAGCAGTACGTTTGGTTTCACTGAAAAGAAATGCCGCCCCATACAACATTAAATATTATCACACCATAGCCTCAGTTTGTGCCTCTCAGAGAGCTGGTGGTAAGGTCGCATTAGCAAGATTTACTTGGATTTATTTCTTGTCTGTTGCAGTGAGACAACACACAGAGCGATCACTATCTAAGATATTTAGGGCTGGGAGTGTGCCAAAGACAGTCAAAGTAATGATTCAGTGTGACCATAAACTGAGGAGTCCACTCATCACCGAGTTTATAAATTCTGTGAATATTTTTCATAGTGCTCCATCATTTCTTTGTATGATCCTAATTTTTTTTGGAGTTATAACTTATAGTTTTATAGACTAAATAACTAAATAAATCTTCACCTCATCACTTGAATAGTAGAAATACTCAACGCTGTTGTGGACGAGTCCATATTTAGAAAATGAGTTTCTTGTCCGTGAGGGCCACCGTAGCTTCTGGAGCTTCACTAACGTCTTCGGAAAGGCAGGGGTGAGCGAGTGAGTGTTGCAATCTAGAACCTCACAGCTAGATGCTGCTAAATACTCCATATATAACACACCTTTAAGAAGTTTCTGTATTGAGGCCCCCGGCATCTAAATGACCCAGAATGCAACTCAGCCACTGACAGTTCATTCTGAGTTTAGTTTTTGTTTATGCTAGTAACAGCTAAGGAGCTAGCTATAAGACGAGGTGAGGAGAAACTACAGAGGTCTGATCAGATTATTTCTTTCCAACTCCACATCTCCAGATTTTAATAAGATTCAAGCTTGTTGTTTCAGGCTCCACCTCATACTGACTCAAGTGACATCACTTGAGGACATTTATCAGACTTCACACAAATCGCTCTGGAGCCACAAAAAGCTTTATGCAACTTTTTCCACATATGCAGTAGTTCTCCAACACCTGAAAACCTGGGTTTCCGTTGTCCGGTAATTACCGGACTTTGACCGTTAAAATTTGCCGAAGTCCGGTATTTTCAAACCCCGCCGGTCAAAATGACCGGTGAAAATATTCCCTCATAAAAAATATATATATATATATATATATATATATATATATATATATATATATATATATATATATATATATATATATATATATATAAATTTATATATAAATTTTATATATAAATATATAAATTTGTAGCACTTGTTTATTCAGTCTTGCAAAGCGCGCAGTACCTACAATAAAAACAACAACGTGAGCGGGAAAACGAGAGGGACAGGAGAAATGTCGAAGCAGGCTAACTTAAAAAACTATTTTCTGAAACAAAACGTTCGTTCAAAGGAGACGGATGAGGCTGAAATCACGGAGGCGGCGGCAGGTGATGAGCCTCCCGCTGAGAAGAAAAAAAAATCTCGATTGTTCCGGCCTGAATGGAGAGAGAAATATCCCTGGCTGAGGTATGAAGTTGTGGATGGAAATGAAAAAATGTTTTGCTCACAATGCGAGAAGTCAGGCAAGAAGAATGGATTTACGAGAGGATCAACAAATATGAGAAATTCATCTCTCGTTGAGCACAGTCAGTGCAATGATCACATCGTTGCGGTCAGCTTATTGTCACAGCAAAAAACAATGGAAGCACAATGTGAGAAGGCTGTGGAAAAAAATAACAAGAAGCTGTGCTCTCAGCTACAAGTTGTCTTTTATATGGCCAAAAATGACGTCGCGTGTCACCAGTATGAGGGATTGACTCAGCATATCATTTATCACTTTAAGATCAATAAATTCTGATTGACCGGAATTTCAAACATTTGTCCGGTAAATTGAAACCCTGCCGGTCACGTTGACCGGTACGAATTTTTTCTAGCGGAAACGCTGCTGAAAACATACTTTGAAGTGTTTCCCTTTAACTTTTAACTTTAGGAACAACACTGATAATAGAAACACAGTATATCAAATTTAGGAATCTGCCCCGCAGGACGATGGGACAAATGTTTGAAAGCACAAAGAGACAAATCCAGTGCCAACACACAGTTGTGCTTGGAAACACTGCCACAAAAATAGAAATCCTGCACCACAGGATGGTGAGACAAAGACAGATACTCAGAACCAACTAACACCTAACAACCACTCAACATCAGGAGGCCTCTGTGAGCAGTCTGACATTGTGCTGGTTGTTAAAAGTCCAGAGCTGCTGTAATGTGAGTTAATGTGAAAGGACAGGCTGACCAACTTCTCCACATCAGCCTTTAGATGTTATTTACAGGAGCTTGAACATCAGCTTCATTCCATCTAACGTCATTACTGAGATACTCCTCTGAGGGGAACTCGCAGGAACAAAGAGAGCAATCATCCTAATGGGAAAATCCAGCACGGGTCAGGAGGATGTGTGGATCCTCCAGTCTGGCCTGTGATGTGCTAGGATGTATCTGATGCCAGACTAATCCCATCCTCCAGGTATGTGGAGGATTTGAGGTCAGCTATGCAGTCTGACACATTTTGAACCCACAGCTCCTCAATGACAGACTGTCCACGATTTAATGCGTGTCCGTCCAGACTACAGCAAATTACTGAAACTACACAAAACATGGGAAACACAAGTGACTAAATCACATTCCTCTCTTCAAGCAAGTAAAAGAAGAGCAGAAAGGGTACACACAAGTGTTTCTTCTGTTAGGGAGGAAGACTATCCTTTCAAGGTTTTAGAGGGAAGAACATCATTTTAACTAAATAACACACATAAAATATACCACACACAGATGTCAAAGGAGGATTGGATAAAGTAAGAGACAACATTAAACTGGATTCTGCGTAACAGCCGTTGCATGCTTGCTGCACAAAAACCCCTCTTTCTTTCACCATTACGCATGAGCTGACCTCAATAAAACAAACATTTAGAGATGGAATCTTGACTGCTCAGTGTCCACCTGTACTAAAACTATTTGTTCTGATAATAGTTTAACATTTTTTAGTTTTTATTATGATTGATTTGAATTCATGTTTCAGTGTTTTGTCAAGCCCTGTTATCTGGGGGACGTTAAGGACTGAGAGGACAGGGTCACGTCTTGAGTTCATTCAGTTACATTTGAATGTTTTATATGCAAAATGTTCTGCTATTAATCTGCAAAAAAAAAAGTTTCCCAGAACATTTTTTGCAGAATATTTTATGTCACAATGAAGCTGACATTTGACCTTTTAAAAATAAAATGTCATAACTTCATTATTTTATCCTATTAGACATTTGTATGAAATTATATCATAATCATCATATGAATAGTTGAGTAATGGCCAAAAATGTGTTTTGTGAGGTCAGAGTGACCTTGACCTTTGACCATAAAAATATAATCAGTTCCTTCTTGAGTCCAAGTGGATGTTTGTGCCAAATTTGAAGAAATTCCTTCAAGGTGTTCCTGAGATATCACGTTCACCAGAGTGGGACGGATGGACCGACAACCCTGAAACATTATGCCTTTGACCACGGCTCTTGCCGGAGTGGAGGCATAAATAAACAACAAAAGTCTCAAGGGCTATTTGTTTTGTCCCAAATTACTAACTTCACAAAATGTCTTATCACACTGTAATTATGATGCCACTAGAGGGGATAGGCTGACTGTGAATAAATGAATTAAAGCAAGAAAACAGAGGCAGTGTTTCCCCTGTATACAAATAGCAGCGGCGCACCTCCGCTGCGGAAATTTGACCACCGCTGCTGAGGAGCATCAGGTAGATTTCAGCACTGAAGCATTCCAGCAGAAGAGAAAAATATGTCCTGCCTCATGTGAGCATCGCACAGTAGTGTTACAGCAAACACATTCATTTTATACGAATACACGAGTCAATACTTATTTGTGAAATAAACAACATTTGGAAGATCCACATGAACTCACATTTTTCTCATCCTGGAGGCCTTACTGTGAGCGAGATGCACCGTGACATGACAGCTGTCAATGACAATCGACAGATTCCCTCAGAGACAGCCTATTAAGCATTATTTAGACAGAATTGAAAGAATTAAGTAGTGACAGCTAGCTAGCCTCTAGCTAACACAGTTAAAGTGTAAATCTCGCCAAATGCAACCTAGGCTTTTTTGCGAGAGTTACACTTTAATGTAAACAGTCACGCAGTGAGTGATGGGGGTCACACATAAAATAATAGCTGTTAGTTTGTCGAATCACATAGGCATAAATCCCAGGGGGACAAGGGGGGCACGGCTAACCCATCCTGGGAAAAATATAATAACTCTGTGGAGTTATTTGTGTGTAAAAGTTTCAGGTTTTAATTTCTCAAAAAGTTTTTTCACTTGGTTCTCTGTGCAACACAAGAATCAAACTGACAGTCTTCAATAGGATAATCCACTTTCACACATAAAGAGTCCATTAGAAGAACAGTTCAGGGTGCAAAGTTTGAATTTAAATGATGATTCTCAGTGGCTGCAGTGAGGAGGACACACACTGACAATGTGTCCATTAACGACCGTGACATTGACACTGACACTGTCTGCTGTTATGACCATTTCTCTACACAATTCTGAATGAGTCTCTGTGTTAGGAAGTGCACATGTCTGCCAGTCAGCGATGACAGTGCACAACACAAGTAAGGAGCTCAGTTAGCTGCTCACTGTGATGTGTGGCTCAGGGTTTAGCTGGCTCCGTGTGACGTAACTGTGTAAAAATACATGAATGGGCGTCATTGTGCATCTTGCGCTTGTGCAGGGGGCCTCAACCACAAATCACCATTGAGAAAAAAAATGACATAAAGAGCCAACTGTGTGGAGGCTAGCTCACGATTTGTAAACTCCTGATATCAAGAGGCCTCTACAGCTCCACTGACCTTCCAGCTTAGTCCAGTGCTTCATCTTATCAATGATCAAAATAAATATATACACAATAAATACAATAATTTTTGTGATCAACAAGCCCACCACTTTCCTGAGTTGTGTTTATGCTTCCCAACGAAATACACATGCTCAGCTGGCACATTCAATTCATTTATATTCTGTATACTTGCGATCCCATCTGCTTTTTTCCATCCCTGACAGGACATTCCTCATGTCTTCTTGTGTACCGAGCTCTGTCTGAGCCTTCAGAGAAACGGTCATTCGTGATCCCATTGTGACTCAACTCTGCCCCAGGCGCTCACCCGCATCACCTTGGAAATCAAACTGACAATCCAACAAGGACAACGCCACTTCAGAGGCTCTTCATATGTGCTTGCCATTGAGCTAAGCACATAAAGACTGTTAACCATGTCTGAGAGTTACCAACTTTTCTATTGTGCAGTGGCAGACTGAGCTTCTGTTACACAAGGAGAAGTCATAATTACTTCCTGTCCTCCATCCCTAAGCAACAAAATAGGAATATTGTGGAGTCCACCCTCTAGTGTTGCAACAGTATAAGATTTTCATGGTATGATAACCACTTCAGATTAAAACAGTTTAACAGTATCACGGCAAATGTTATTACACAAATCATTGTTATTATTATAAGTTATGGCGCCCTTGGGCCCCTTATTAATCAGGCCTTGGTATCAGCTCTTAAGTAAAATACTTCAATGTTAATTTTATAACAGGATTCAGAGCAATTGTTTAGAACCAGTCGAGACATCACAGCAGGTCAGGCTGTGGCTAATGAATAAGCATATGTTCACCTATAAATGTTCTAAAAATAAAACGTGGCTACATTAACTTTAAAGAATGACATCCAGTTTAAAACGTATTACTTTTTGGGCCATATGATAAAACCTTGTTTTAAATCTGTTATGCTCTTTAAGAAAAGCAAAAACAATAAACAAACATAAATCAAGATGTAGCAGGCCTCTGCTCCTGAGATAATTTCTGTTGTGCTGAGCACAGCCTGCCTGCCCAGCCGCACTGAGACTAGAGAGCCGGTGTCTGAAGGCGAAATGAGAAAAGTTAAATTTTCTGCTGGGTTGACTGCCATGTGTGCAGGGACAGGTGTTACAGTTATGTGAGAAATACCAAAAGCCTGACCCAAAGAGGGTCTAAACTCAAAATAATGACACACCAAAATGTAAGCTGACAGCTTGTCTGTGCTTTCAAATCTGTGACAGCATCTTACCTTGTGCAGGTTCCCCTTGGAGTCCCCCAGGAAGGCGATGGTATGTCCCGCCCTCACACTGACAGCCACAGCAGTGAGACGTGCTGACGGGCTGTCCAATATGGTCTCTGCTTCCACGGCCATCCTGCTGGCCATCGGGCTGGGGGTGTGGTCAGAGCCACAGGGGTAGGCATCAAGAGTGTTCTAGTAGTGGGGACACAGGACAGAACAATCAGTCAACATGTCACGTTCAAGTCACATGAAGATTAGATAAAAAAATATCATATTGCATTTGAAATTTTAAGCCTGGGCAGCCAATTATTGTTTGATTATATTTTGGGGTTCTTACTAGGGCTGTTTAAGTCAACACGATAATTAACGCACGCATGTTATGACCCTCGGCCTGCTCTGTAGTTTAGGAAATCAGGAAGCATTGCAGCATTAACGTTGTGGATGGCAGCAGAAACAAACCTCCATGAGCAGAAATGGATAAAGAAAAGGAACTTTTGAATGGCCAGTTCAGCTTCAAAGCCCTGCCAGATGGTTCTCTCAACAAGCACAAAGTTATCTGTCGATGTGAACTGAGTTACCACCGGAGTACGTCCAGTCTCAAATACCACTTGTTGGCCAAGCACACAGCTGATGCAGAGAGCCTCCTCCCCCTCGCCAAAGGCAGACCACGCTGATAGTTTGCAACGGAGACGCCTGGACAGCTCTACATGAGGCAAACGTTCAACAGCGATAGCTAAATGTGTGGCTACAGCTTGCAGGATGATTAACATTGTTTAGTTAACCTTTACAAGTGTAAAGTTGGACACTACGTTGTGTTAGTATTGCTAAGGAATGTTACATTCAGGTCAATATGTCCATCTGTTGTTATGCATATTTTTTGAGCATACAGTACCTTTGAGGTTATTCTGGAGAATATTCTGGACAGTATTTGTCATTGTTTTGGATTGTTGCAATAATAATAAACACACATTTGCATAAAGCAAGCATATTTGTCCACTCCCATGTTGATAAGAGTATTAATTTGCATTAATCGCGAGTTAACTATGGACAATCATGCGATTAATCACGATTAAATATTTTAAATCGATTGGCAGCCCTAGTTCGTACTAAAAAAAGTTTTATAGAAAAATTCAATGTGCCTGAAAATACACACTAACGTGTATTCAACATTACATAAGAAATGATACATTTGTAAAAAACTAAAATTGATGATAGTATACCCGATTTCTCGTGCAATCACATGAGCAAGCTAACCTAACTGTACGCTAAATTACCATGCAGCACCTGTCCATAACAGTGAACTAATTAGCTAACTATGTATTCTTAAAACATAACAGCCTGTTTTCTGTATTAATATCACCAGTGTACAGACATTCTTGTGAGCCACAGTGTATCGTTTTATAATTTATCGAGCAAGACACTCTGATTGCACAGGGTGAGGCTAACGCTGCTAATATTAGCCATGCTTCAACTGCTGCTGACTTGTTTCTACCTGGCACTACAGGCCACCCTACGCGTTATTGTAGGCCCGGTTTAATATGCAACAGAATTTTATATAATATATGTAGCAGAGGGTCCCTGCTCCGTCTCTCTATATCAGCTGAGGGGTCCTTGGCCTGAAAGACCCCTGATGTAGAGTATACTGCTTTTTTGTGCAAAGAGAAGCCCTTCAAGTGATCTGTTTCTCAGTTCTCAGCCAGTAAGCCAGTTACCAAAAATAACGCAGTAGTGTTCCTGCAGTGGTAAATTAAATCCCAACAGGATTTATTGAGGAGGGGTTGGGGTTTCGGAAAAAAACTAGCAGTGGATTTCTACACTTGCTGTTTTAAAGCTTACAATTTGTTTTTGCTTCCACAGTTTGGCGGTAGGGAGTCTTTGCTCTGGCGGGATGGCTGTTGTTTTTTGTTCCAGGCAATTTATTATTCGACGAGAACATTTGAAAGTGGGGTCATTGCTTCATCACTGCTAATCTTAACAATAGGAAGTAGAGGCAATGAACCTGAGAGCTGTGCTTGGTTAAGGCTGCTTGCTATGATGGATTGCGTGTAGTTGGCTGGTGTGTTGTTATGAATGGACTCCTTATTTGGCCTGCTCTTAAAAAATAGAGACTGCTGTGATACCAGCACTGCTGAACTCCCATCATACAATCCAACTACAGTACCACTTAAATACGTTCCCCATGTCATCACTGCACTGAACTGTGCAACTTAAACGTGGTTGTAATAGCATAGCTAAACAGTGTCCAAACAGCTATATATAGGCCTCAGTGAATTTTGATTAAGTTAAGGAGGGGAGTGAAGGAGAGTTTAAAAAGCCTGTGTTGTCCACATCATGAGAACCCAACCATTAGAGTAAAACAGGCAGGGATGACTACATGCTCAGAATAGCCTCAAACTACATTATGACTACTGAAATAGTTATGAACTTATGACGTCCAGTCTAGCAACATGGCCTGGAAGCTTAAAGCTGGCTTGTCGCTGATGGCCCGGGCTGATGGCAGCCGGTGATTATACTGTAATGACACATGCTGAGGAACGCTGCGCAGACTGCAATCATCTGGACATTAACCACAAACACTGAAGACAGTGAGAGCCATGAAGGAGTAAAATAACGAGAACATGATGCTAAAGTTGCATTTCGGGCTACTAATGCGTGGTACTCTCCTGGAGTCCTGAATCCTGACCATCAATAACAAAACATGTTCCCCAAAGCTGAGACCTTGCGTGAGAGTCCATCCCTGGTGCAGATGGACTGTGCTGGCAAAGACTGAACAGGGATGAAGCTGCTTTGGTGTTGTTGTGCACTGGGATCCAATTGAGAGTTGACATCTTAATGACACTGTAAATCTCCGTTCATCTCCAAATCTCTCATCACGGTTCCCCTCTCACCATATGGTTTGCTTTCATTTCCCCTTTATTTCACCTCTACTTTCGAAAGACATACAGTATATTCATGTCTGTCCTTTCCACATCCTAGCCAACCTTTTTCCTTTTACTGTCACTTTTTGCTTCTAATTTTCTGCTCCACTGCATCTGTATCCCTTAATGTCTTTTTCTGTTTCTCCTTCAGTGCCTCATCTCTGCCTGGTGTGTCTTTATCCGTCCTTGTCAGGCCTTGTTAAACATTACCCTCAACCCCACCCCACTAAGTACGGCTAATGCCGCCGATCGATGCCTCCCTGACCAGCAATTCTATTAAATTACACTGTCCGCACTACCCTCTCCCCTTGAGCTAATCTGTTGTACACGACTGCACAGGTTGAGGGGTCAGCGCTGCTCTACGTCCTCAACACAGGAGGAAGTGATAATGGGAGGAGGATGTCAAACTAGCCCCAGGATGTTCATCCAAATGTAGTGTTCACGTGCACACACACGAATATGCCACATAGTCCGGACTTCAGGAGTTGGTGTTATAAAAGGGCCAATCTAATTCAATCCCTCCTCCACAGTATTACATTTGTCCGTTACAAAAACGCCAAATTGAATTTCATCATCTCTGATACAAAGGTCACTTTGCTGGAAGAGGACAGCCCTGGACAGCTTCAGATGCATGGCACCAGCTCTGGCAGATGAAAGCTTTTATTTAGTAAAGCTGTCACAGAGAAAAAAAATCACTTCTCTGAAAAAATAAATAAATTGGACAGCATGTTCTGTAAAAAGAACTATAAAAACAAAGAGGAGAAAGTCAAGTGTACCGGGTTATTTAGTAATTGGTTCACTGTGTCATCTCTGCCTTATGTTTATGTGAACATTTACATTCAGAGAAAGAAAACTTACTCCAGTATATAACACAGCACAGCACAAGGGGATGTTTGATATATGTGGTCAAACATCTCACTCTTATACAACACAAGGCCATTCTTATTCTTAGAATGTATGCTGCTTTTCAGTAACACCCGGTCACACAAACATACAATTACACACAGTGGCACATGGGAGTGGAGTGGTAACTGCTGTCTGGTTCAGTGTGTTCACCACTGTGTGGTTTGATGGAGAATGTGACGATACGTGCCTTACCCAAGCTAATCTCTGCAGTTACTGAAAGCAGGAAAATGATTCAAACTGGTTTGAAAATCAAATCATTTTCTATTAGGGCTGGCATGTTACATTAGATTCAAACCACCATTCATTAGTAGTTGATTCATATTCATATGTATTTTCTTTGATTTGTCTGAATTAAGACTGTCATGATATCAGATTTATATTTATTAAGATTACCAAAATTCATGATAATATTATTGCGATATCTATAGAACTTTGGAAAGAAATGTCATCAATCCAATCCATTTTTAACTTTGTGTATTGTGTGTTTTGACTCTTTTTTTGGGCAAATAAATCAACCTCAAAATACAGGTGTAGGAAGGTGGAGAGAGAGTCTGTTGTCTGAGGGTGGAGCAGTTGCCTGTTTCAACGTCAACATAATGTGGAGGAAACTAGCAAGCTCAACAGTGCCGAATGGATAATCAAAATAACTTTTCTGCATTGTTTTAGAGTGGATTTAGGCCATCTAACCTGAAAAGAAGTCAACCTGAATCAGAATCATTAAAATCTTAATTTTCTGGCCAAAGAGCAGAGCAACTATTTTAGCAATTGCTATAATCAATGAGTGTGGCCATTTACAGTGCATCAGGATCTCAGTGTCTCCTCAACCCAATTTCCTGGAGACACTCTGAAATGGATGGCCTAAAGGATAGAGAAGTGAACTGGTAACCAGAGGGTAACTGGTTCAATTCCCTGGACTGGCAGGATAAATCTGAGTGGCGAAAGTGATAGGCAGTGCTTGCTCCTTCCTCATTACTACCACCTTCCAAGTGTGAATGTGTAACTTTATCAGTGTGTTTAGAGCACTCCTGCGAACCCTCCCTGAATAAATAAATGTTAAAAAATAATCCTGATACCACAGAATCTGAGAAGTAGTGTGTGGAAGTATCTTACAGTAAAGGTACCATGACATGACATAAGAGTATATGTGTTAGTGCTCATTAGTTATGACAGCCATGATAACTATATGCCAAGTAACCACAGAAACAAGCTAATTCAGTGTTGAACTCACCTCTGGCAGGTTGGCACAGTTGGATTTGACCTCGTACTCAATGTAAGCTGCCTCCACTCCTGTTTCTTTACCCATCTGTGTGTAGCACAGGTCTCTGGTGGAGTTAATCCTGCGGTCCACATCATCAAGGTTAAACATGCAGAGTGCTGAATCCTCACTGGGCCGAGGTGATGAAGCCGAACGAGTGGAGAAGACACCAAGAAGAGTTTCTGAACCTTGACTTAGTACACCATCCTTGGAGATCCCAAGCTGGACAGCTTGTATGAGGTTGTAAATTTTTCCTGCCCTGGAATGGCATGTCAGTGGTACTTCCACGTAGGAGTAATAGGCCTGGTCATCCAAACAAACACGAGACACGTATGTGCGGTACTCTCGTGACTGAGACTTAAGGTCCCGCCTGTAGAAGAGAAAGTATACATGCTGACGGTGAGCAAATGATGCTACAAAATGATGGTCATATTCTGAGAGACGGCCAGCCACAGCCAATTTGGCAGTCTCCTCGTAAGAGAAGACGGGGTCCTGGGCAAGGTTTCGTGTGGAAATAGGTGGGTGGCTGCTGGTGTAACCCCGCCCCACAAACAGCACTGGCTGCCTGTCAGGATGAGAGCGAACCACAAGTCCAACCGTGCTAACGTTGGGGTGATTAGCTGCTACATATTGAGTATCCACAGGCCTCTCTGTAGAGAAAAGTACCACATCCACAGAATCAAGACTACGTTTCTGGCAAATTCCTTGGTTGACACTCCCACAGGTAATAAGCTCCATGGAATATGGGTCAACCAGCAGGAGCTTGTTGTAGTTGCTGGTGGCCCTCGCCTGAGGGCAGTTGGTCTCAGTTACAGGAGGTAAGCACTCCCGGCTGTCTGTGACAGGTCCAGTATCATCCTGGAGTTCAGGCTGGAGGAATCGATCCAACTGGAACAGATGATCTCGGGCCCCGACATAGACTCGACTCACACTGGGGTCAGGATGCAGGGCCAAGTGCTCAAACAGAGTGTCATTCCGGATAAAGGTGGGATAAAGACTTGAAGAAGAGGAGTGCGATCCAACACCATGAAGTAATGAGGGCCAGCCAATGGCTAGCAGCAGGAGAGACAGCAGTGTTTGGGCTGCTAACACTAAAAGACGACGCACCATCCCCGGAGGCATGGTAGCAGAGCTGGGGAAAGACAACAGAACAGGTTCTTAGAAAGTATATCCATTTTTTATAGATTAGTGTCTGTACTGCATACAGGAGATACAGTAGATTGGATTTTAAAATATTCTTAATTGAGACATTTTCAAGTAAATTACATTACCGCTCTATTGTTAGAACCATGTGGTAAGGTCCCAAAACTCTAAAACAGTGGTTCCTAAGCACAAAGCTATGGATCAGTACCAGGCCACGGAGCACTGTAAACAGGCTGCAAGAATGCAATACATCAGTCACGGACAGACACTTCTCCACGAATAACTGTGGTATTTTTTTCCTCACATAAGTTGCCAAAGACACGACCAGTTACTACGTTACTGTTGTTTGGTCATGTAACGTTGCTTTGTGGGACATTTATCTATATTTTGTTGAGTGAAGGACCTGTATAGTTATCAGACAGTGAACACCATCAGACCGACACACCCTCGCTCTGTGCCGCCGGCTTATCCGTTCACACTGGTTCGGTTCGCCAATACTGCACCTCTGATACTACCTCTGACTCTACCTCTGACTCTACCTCTGACTCTACCTCTGACTCTACCTCTGACACTACCTCTGATACTACCTCTGATACTACCTCTGACTCTACCTCTGACTCTACCTCTGACTCTACCTCTGACTCTACCTCTGACTCTACCTCTGACTCTACCTCTGATACTACCTCTGACACTACCTGACACTACCTCTGACTCTACCTCTGACTCTACCTCTGACTCTACCTCTGACTCTACCTCTGACACTACCTCTGACACTACCTCTGATACTGCCTCTGACACTACCTCTGATGCTACCTCTGACACTACCTCTGATACTACCTCTGATACTACCTCTGATACTACCTCTGATACTACCTCCGGAGCCGCATCAGAGGCGCAGCGAAATTTCACTCCTCGCCGCATCTGAGACTTTCACACAAAGGAGGATGCGGAGAATTGGCGCAGGATCCCTGCATACAAACGGCAGTGTGAATGAGGCTAATGTCTATCCTATCCATCTTCACCGTAACGTAACACCAGAGCACTACTGTTTACCCTCACCACGCCTCGCAGTCGCACCATGCGTGTTTAGAAGCGCAACATTGAAAAGGGTCCGGTCTGAAACAGTGTCGCGCGGCGTAGCGTTCTGAACGGTGTGTAATCAAATACACCGGTATGGCAGTACATTAAAAAATCATATCATAACGAAAATATACACCGGTATTCGGTGTGAACCGGTATACCGCCCAGCACAATAAGACCCCTCACTGCAGCAGCTATTGTGTCAATGTGTTAGCAGACAGTCACAGAGCCATGAACTTGTGAACTTGGCTGAACGACATGGTAGACTACATGCCGTCATTTATGACATGCATGAAGTTCATAGGTGAACCGGGCAGAAGCGCCAGTGACTAAGGTTCAATCAGATTTCCAGTTTCTACCCCTACCCCTTGTTTTGAGTACCCCCTGCCCCTAGTTGTTGAAATCCCCCCTTTGAACACTTCAAGACCTTCATATATCATCAGTTGTCATCGATAGCGTTTATGTAAACAGATGCGAAAGGACATTTCCATTATGCTGTGGTATTTCTCTTGCATTGCTGTGGCAATTGTGGTATTATCACAATGCCATTTGCCTTTTATCTGATGGAGACAGAAAAGCATGGATGCTCACAATTTGTTCATTAAAGTCACGCCATCAATCAATCACTGCCATCATTCATCTTTTGCTTTGCAATGTTTAGAGTTATGGACGTGATAGTGCCCAGTACACTTATATGTCAACAATGTGCACTGCCATGTTGTAGAAATGGTAAAACTAGGCGAGACATGGCTAAACAAAATCTGACACACATTGTGTCCCAGATGCTCATTCAGTTATCTTCCATTATGACACACTACAGGGGATGAAACAAGCATTTGCTGCACTCGACACCCAGTTGATATCTGGTTGATAGTGTCCGGTCTAATCTCTGCAGTGAGTATAATACAAGCTTCAGAGGAAGTAGGAAAGATAAACATCCTTAACTATGACATATAAAACCCAAACGATGGATCTACTTAGAACCTAACATGTCAGTAGCTTTCAGTATTTACAATGTTGCCAGTAAAAAAACAATCCATGCTGCAAAAGGGTTGGAGAGCACTGCTTTAGAATCCTCTTAAGGATCTATAGAGGAACCCTGGAGAACTGCTGCCCACACAGATATACAGTTCCTATAGTGTGAAGCAAACAAGCAAACTGATCCCACATTTAATTCTAAACCAGCAGAAACTTGTTCTGGGCCTTTTACTACAGAAACTTGTACTTTTAACACTTTAGCACTTCTGCAGATTAACCATGAAAGGACAACTGATAAAACTGCTGTTAGATAAGATAAACTTTTACTAAACTCTTCTACTTTAGAATCTGTGAGTACACCAAGAAGAAGAGGTCGACCAACAGTGGATTTTTAAAGGCCGGGAGAAGGAACAATAGTCGGGAGAAGAAAAAAGTCAATAGCCATAAATGTATATATACATATGCACACACACACACACACACACACACACACACACACACATACATATATATATATATACCCTAGGGCTTTTGAACTTAACATGATAAAAACCATGAACGCAAAATCCTCTTAACGGCGTTAATTTGTTTGACTCCGATTAACGCATGCACGTTATGACCCTCTGCACGCCCCATAGTTTAGGAAATCAGGGCGCATTGCAGCATTAACGTTGTGGATGGCAGCAGAAACAAACCTCCATGAGCAGAAATGGATAAAGAAAAGGAACTTTTGAATGGCCAGTTCAGCTTCAAAGCCCTGCCAGATGGTTCTCTCAACAAGCACAAAGTTATCTGCATTTACTGTCGATGTGAACTGAGTTACCACCGGAGTACGTCCAGTCTCAAATACCACTTGTTGGCCAAGCACACAGCTGATGCAGAGAGCCTCCTCCCCCTCGCCAAAGGCAGACCACGCTGATAGTTTGCAACGGAGACGCCTGGACAGCTCTACATGAGGCAAACGTTCAACAGCGATAGCTAAATGTGTGGCTACAGCTTGCAGGATGATTAACATTGTTTAGTTAACCTTTACAAGTGTAAAGTTGGACACTACGTTGTGTTAGTATTACTAAGGAATGTTACATTCAGGTCAATATGTCCATCTGTTATGCATATTTTTTTAGCATACAGTACCTTTGAGGTTATTCTCGAGAATATTCTGTATTTGTCATTGTTTTGGATTGTTGCAATAATAATAAACACACATTTGCATATAGCAAGCATATTTGTCCACTCCCATGTTGATAAGAGTATTAAAAACATTGAAAAATATCCCTTTAAGGTATATTTAGAACAGATAATAAATGTGCAATTAATTTGCGATTGATCGCGAGTTAACTATGGACAATCATGCGAATAAATATTTCAAACGATTGACAGACCACATTGGTAAGTACAGTATTAAGTAACGTAACGTTAACAGAATGGTTCTGTTCCTGCCTGTCTGGCTGCCTTCACAGCCCTGTCCATATCGTGGACAAGGTGATGGTGTTGCGTTATATATTTGAGACTAGACAAACTGAAAACAGGTCAGATGAGAGAGGTGTGGCTATGCGAGACTAGATGACTTGAACGCCACACTTGTCAGCCTCCAGTGAAATCAGCTGTTCCAGCGTTTAATGTTGCCCCGGGACAGCAAAGATTTAACAATACCCCATATTTCATAACCCCATCAGCAGACTAATAGAATTACTTTATGAAAAAAATATCTCTGATGTAACGTCTCTTAGTCTACATTGAAAAACGTGACATTAATTAAACCATGTATATACCCTGCATATCTAACGTTAACATACAGCAGTTACCTGTCTGTGTCAATTTGTTTACTTTAGAGGGAGAGGCAGATTAAAAGGATTTAGATATTTTCAGCAGAAGTGGCCCTCAAATGATGATGACTGACTCAGCGTATCCTCCTTGCAAAATGGTGCAGCCATCGGCAACTAACGGAGCCAAGTTCCGCCAATAACAATAGTTTGTAAAAGGTCCTATCGCCGACCTCTACCAAGAAGCATTTGAAAGTTTAAATAACCTCAGGGGGACTCATTCAGCATAATAAACTATCTGAGACATCAGCTCCTCACCATTTGTTTCCAGTGGTGTTTTACAGAGGCATGTCACCTCTTGACCTCCCAGCAGCTTGAGTTTAAAAACACATCCTTCTGGAAACAACCTGCAATGCAAAGGAAAGAGAAAATCCATGAGTAAACTCCATATTAAGATCATTTATGGTAGCAAATACCGAGATGACAAACCTCAGCCGTTACTGTAAGCCAACCACGAGCCTGTTTGTTTGCTATAAATACAGCCTCTGACTTTCAAACACCTTGTATTTTTTAGCATCACTGCAGTCCACTAAAGCCATGGGAAACTCATACCCATTGAAATTCCTGTCAGACCTATGTCTGACTGGCCACATCCGTTTTTGCGAGTTGTGTTTCAGCAGAGGCCAAGTCAAGTAGTGTTAGTCCAAGGGGGCTTTCAGTGCCACACACACTCTGTCCCAGTTTTCAATCCTCCTTCACTGCTAGGATACAAGGCACAAAACACTTTGGTTTCAGAGTCCCTGCCAGAAAAACAAGTTGCTGTGAGGTAAAAGAAGATGGCATGAGAACCCTGAGAGGGGTAGAGTTCCCTTGTTTGGGCAGCTGAATCTGTGGTTTCACACTTACTTTGTGAAATACTGGAATGTCTCCTCTAGTTATGGCTGCTAAATTACACCCAATCTCCTTTTCAATCCATATACAGTATATCCTCCTCTTTCCTAGCTCATAATCTCCCTCTTCTTTCTATCCACCTCTCCTCCTCCTCCTCCCAACACTACATTACTGGCACAGAAGCAGGATTATCTCTTACGATTTCAGGCGGATCTCCATTGGGTTTATCCAAAGGGGAGGTTGGAAAAAAGACAGAAACAGACTGAAAAAGACACTATTCACCTCACTGAACAGACCGATCCTCATCACACACACACACACACACACACACACACACACACACACACACACACACACACACACACACACACACACACACACACACCTCTTTCCCTGGCACACTGGGAGCATTAGAAAGCTTGCTTTGTTGGTGGCAATCTCTTGTGTGTGGGAATGAGGGTAAAGACCTGGCAACAGGCCAAAAATGAGTAGAATGGACGCAAAAAACATTTCACTAGAGCCTAATAATTATGGTTATTGTTATTATCTATACAATTTCAACCAAACGTGAATCCATTCCTAAACTCCTAGTCAGGAACTTCCTGCAAATGTTTTTCCACTTGTCAGGCTCATGTAAAACAACCACCAGCTCCAATACAAGCAGAGGAAGAGAGGTCAGGCAGGCTGACTGATACCTCTGTGACTGACCCTGAAATCATCTCATCTAAACCAAAAGACAGACTTCATCCTTTGACCCCTGGGGGTGGAGACAGTGAGTTTTCAATACCTGGTCTCAAGCTACAACGCTGTGGCTAAAGAGCCTGAACTCAGCAGTCAGCATGTCACAACTCTCTGGTGGAAAAGCACTTTACGGCCCTGTGCGGATAATCCTGAAAGCACCAGTCCAGAGCCTAATGGAGCAGAGACAGGAATGACTGGCATGTTAACTCATAGAAGCGCTCGTTCAACAAATACAGTGCTTCTCCTGTGTCCTCCACTGGTCAACAGTTTCTGTAGGTGGCATGTTTATTTTTCCATCATTGGTAACAGTGTCGGATTTGAGGACAGGTTTGTCTTCTCCGATAACTCTCAAAATTTGCAGGGTGTCATTCATCCAAGAGTAACAGGCCAGTCAGTTCCTCATCTATCTGAATTTGCTATTGGCTGAAAGCTGCAAATCTAATAGCCAAAAAGTATTGTTAACTGGGCTGCCACTGGGCCAACTGGAAGAGGTTCCCTTTCCTGCAGTGAATAATCCAATCAGGCTCAACCTCACTCCGAGTTGTAGACACATGAGAACAAGAGAATGGACTTCTGATTCAATTCCTTCACATTAAAATTCGCATTTCACCTCTAGTGGAAGTCTTTTTTTTTGTAACTCCAGCAAGCAAAAAGGTATCAGTTTGATGAGAGGAGAGAGGAGGAAATGTTTGCCTATAATTGCTTCATCTGTTCCTTTACCTTTCGGTAATGGAGTCCACCTTGTTGCAGCACTGTCTACAGAAACAGTAACTTAACTCAGTTCACATAAAATGAAGTATGCATTCCAACAAAATACACAGGACAGTTTGGCAAATAGAACATGTGGTATATGAAGGGCGCACAGGAAATAAACATAGGAAGTTGGAAATGACACATTTCATCACTGCTATGCATCCTTAGTAGTATCACTATCAGTAGTCATCATGATGTTGTTTATACAAAGAGAAGCATGCATTTGACCTGTAGTCAGCTTGGATTGGTGGCTGACACTTAGCTCAATGCATTTTTCCGTGCAGTGGCACATCAGATCAACAGCACATTACCACCAGCAGAGCCAGTTGTTAAATGTAATTCTTGACAAAGCCACTAAACATCGGCAATAGATGCCAATAGTTCCTCTTAGGACACTGACTGGTTCAACACCTGTGTTTTCAACTGCAGTGCATAGCTTGACAGCCATGTGGACGTGGAAACCCTGAACTGGCCATGTACGGAGAGGTTTATGTTTGTCAATTGTAAAAACATCCTGCCATGCACATATCTTGGTCACAGTTTTCTGAAAAAAGAAATTTACAGGATCTTTACCTAAATTGTTAAGTTACATGTTTTTGTGAAAGAAACTATCTGTAGATATGCATGTTTTTCATGTTCTCAAATATTGATATTGGTATTGGCCTTAACAATCCAGTGTTGGCATATGGTTTGTGGTATGGTTGGTTGAGGGTTTTGATTGGCTGTTGTTAAAGCGTGGGGGAGTGCTGAATCATTGGACCGTGGATACGTTCACCAACCATGTTCATCTCCATGCCTTGACAGAGTTCAGCTGGGAGCCACATAACCTTCAGTCACTCAAATAACTCACTGTTTCATGTTGAAGAAGGCAGAGTCGTACCAGACTGATGGATCATGGGAGCTTTGAGACTGGACCAGGATTACAAAGAAGAGATTAAGTGTAAATGCGCTTCTTAACTTGTACTAAGGTATTGTTCAGAGGACAGGTAGTTGTGAGACCTCTATCAGATGGACAGAACCAACCAAACCAAAGTCTACCACCCTCACCTGACCACAAATGGAAGGGACTGGAGCCTCAGCCTCAGCCAAAAGACTCACACTCACACAACACAACCAGGCATTCCTGAGAGGCACATTCAATAGAGCCATCATCCGCTTCATTGAGTCCAGCCTTTCATTCATTTTCAATTCAGCTATCCTACATTCTGGAGGAGCCAGAGAAGGACAACAGCAGGGAGGGGGGGCCAGAGCATATTGGGAGAGTGAGATTAGTGGACAGAAACAGAGTTACAGGAAGACAATGGTGAAAAGGGGTGGACGGGGCTGAGACAGAGAAAGGGGAAAACGACGAAGGAAGTCTCCACAAACAAGTGCCTGCAAGCCTCACTGCTCACTGAGAACTGATGGAATGTGACTAATGATAATAAGCCAGAGAAAGAGGGGGAGGGAGAGGGAGAGGGAGAGGGGGATAGAGAGAGGGGGAGAGAGAGAGGGGGGGGGAGAGGAAGAGAGAGGGGAGACAGAGAGGGGATGAGGGAGAGAAAGAGAGGGTAAGGGAGAGAGAGACAGGGAGAGGAAGAGAGAGAGAAAGCGTGCGAGAGAGAGGGAGGGAGAGAGAGGGAGAGGAAGAGAGAGAGAGAAAGAGGGGGTGAGGAAGAGAGAGGGAGATGAAGAGAGAGTGGGGGGTGAGGGAGGGAGAGAGAAAGAGGGTGAGGGAGATAGAGAGAGGGAGAGAGAGATGAGGAGAGGGGTTGAGGGAGAGAGAGGGAGAGGAAGAGAGAGAGAGAGAGAGAGAGAGAAGAATGAGGTGGCCATTAATTACAGTGCCTACCCATAATGCACTATTCAACACCCACTCATTTGCAGAACAAGGGGGGGAAATAAAGCAAGTTTCTAATTAGTGACATGACTGTGAGCATAAACACAGAAACGTGCACGAGCACACACACATAATGAGTCCTCTTCTGTACACTTAAAACAAATAAACACACTCCAAATTCCCCCCCCCCCCCCCCCCACACACACACACACACACATATAGAGCAATAGTAGGACTCAGCAAGGCCTTGAGTCAGTGCAGCCATCTGCAATCAGTCATTGGCTTTACATCAACAAACAGTGTTTACAAAGGATGCTTTAGTGGCTGTGAGAGCCCATGGTGTTCAATTATACAAACACTGGCCGTCAACATCCTCCTGCTGCTTCTCCACAGCACAACTGTTACTGCTGTGATATACGAGCTGTGTAAACCATGAGGGTAACACCTCGCAGGAAGGACACTCGGGCTCTGCAAATGTTCACCACTGTCCCTCTGGATTCAGATCTAGTATCAAAACCTGTTTGCTGACCATGCCTCACACCTGTGACAAGAAGTATATGAATTATACATGGGTGTGTGTGATGACCATTATTTTGAATGACTAATTTCTAAGAAATGTATGTGTTATATACCAGCTTGGCAGGCCCAGAGTGCAACAATACCCATAAGCCTTAGCCGTCATTGGTATGGACAAAAAGTTAGTCAGAAACTAATCAAAGTGCTTTGTTGCACCATAGCTATTGAATTCATCCAAAATTGACCCAGAAGGTGAAAGTGAACTAATTTGAGCTGCTGAATGTTTTATGAGTCTTCTGCAAAGTCTAATCTTTATTTTGTATTCAGGCAAAATCTGCAGAACAGGATGGATGGGGATATGTACTCATGTAGGCTACCACCTTTGACAGTCCACATACAAGTATCCTAAATTAGCTATTTATAGTTGTACTATCACTCTCTATCTCTTATGTCTTGTACTATCTCTTTATGGACTTCTGACGATGTCCATCCCCTTCCAGTGGACCACCAAGGGGCCTTATTTAAAAAATAAGTATAGATAATGTAGTTAATGGCAAGAGTCAAATGATCATTTTATCCATGAATCACACATGTTTGTAAATTTAAAAGATAATTTTTCGACTCCAGAAAGTTTGTCATAAAACTGCTGAAGTACCAGACTGAATATATGCAATTAGGAAGACTACACACCCAACAGCAGCCTAAGTGAATCATTTTAATCGTTTAACACTTACCAAAACCCAGACAAATCTTGTAGTCGGTTCTGTATATCAGCTAGCTCATAATACTAACTACTTACTAGCTCTCTTTTCATATAACTGAAGCTGTCAAACCCTTTGTCATTTTCACCATTTTTCGTACTATTTCTGTGCCGAGGCGGCAGCCATGTTGAGTTGGTGATGTATATTGAGTGAGATGATGTAGTTCACTGAGGGCTTTCATACAAAAACTAAATGTTATTTTACTATCTTCTTAACAACAAACTGTGACTTTCTTGACTTGCAGAATTATCTTTTAAATTGACAAACGTGTGATTCATGGCACAAATATTATATATATATACATATATATACACATATACATACACACACACACACACACACACACACACACACATATATATATATGTATATATTTATTCCAGCGCTACCTGGGGCTGACTGGTATATTAGAAACATGTTAAACTCCAGCAATCAGTCTTTAGTGGTGGAGCAAAAGTCTGACTGTACTGCTGTCTGCTAGTGTTCTTCCCACCCTGCAGGAAGCTCTTTATAGTAACTAATAAATAACAGACTCAGTCATAACATCAGAGCGGTCGTATCACTCAGCTTGCTGCCAACATTGCTTCCGGAGATGTCCGAGCTGCACACTGAACCTGCACAGCTGTTTATTATAAAGTGTGAGATTTCCACTTCTCATATGGTAAGAAATAATGATTAGAGTGTGAGAATCAAAACAGATTGGTTGGTTTGTACATTTTTCTGACTTAACCTGCTTTACAAAAGTGTTTTATGAGATTAACTATCTACTTCGAACTTTAAATTACTAATTGTTTTTATTGTTTTAATGGTCATGTGCAGAAGTGGCAGTGGTTATTGTACTGTGTCAGAACTCAGTTGGTGCCTTCCCTCTCAGGCACTGCATTCGTCTGCCCACTGGCGCTGGACAGCCCAGCTGGCCAGCTGACAAGAGGTTATTTATAGAGAAGCCCCCAACAATTGCCGCCCTAAAAGAACACATTCCTCCTCGGCTGATGAACTTCACGGAGAGAGAGGAGGAGGAGGAGGCGGAGGAGGAGGAGGGGTATCATCGCCCTGTGCTCTCTTCTGGAAAATGTCCCTCTAAAAATTAAGACGTAAAAGTCCCTCAGTGTCCCTGATCAGGCCCTTTTAAGGGATGCAGTCCCTCAATGACATGACAGTGTGCTTTTCCGGACATGTTTCAGTGGTCAGAGGGGAGCCACTTGTCGCTGCAGAGGAGCTGGGTGGGTAAAGGAAGTACCCATAGCTGTTAACTTTATGGCCCTGAAGAAATTGCCCTGGGGTGACAGAGGTTCAGTGTGGACACAAGAGAGGACGGATATCCGGGTCTCAAAGACCACCTCTACGTTTGGGTGGAACTCAATAGCTTTGACCAGACGTGTGCATGCATTTCCCTTTTCCTCATCATGAATCAGTGCTGCTCTGTATGTAAAGGCTGCTGTTCACTGGGCTGAGGTCAGATGTGATGTCAACCACTGAGCGATTATTCCTTCGTGATTTGAGATTTTACTCCCATTTTCTCTTTCCATGTCGGCTGTGACCATTTTTAATTTTGGCATAATAAAAGACACTCAACATGTGTAAAGCTCAACAGCTTCCAGCAGACTGCAGACTTTTAATTCAGTCAGAAAATGAGCTGCTAACTAAGCCAAAATAAGATAGGAAGTGATTTTAACTTCTTATTTATTCTGAATTGTTTTCCATCTTCCCCTTCAAAATATAACTAAAACTACAGCTAAGCTCTAACTTTTAGTTACATTGGGACCTACCGCCTGTTTTAGTACTACATCATTAATGTCCAAACCAAAACAAGAACTTTCTCCAAGCGAGACAAATAAAAGAAATGATACGATTTTACAGTTAAACACAATCCCAATAACAGTTAGTTAGTGCCTCTTTTGTATTGGCTGCAGTGTCAAAAAATTTGATTAGATAAACAAAGAAGAAATTAAATTAAAAAAATTAGACAGATCATAAACTAGCAACTGCTCCAATCATACTGCAATAGTCGGTTGAGTCATGTCAACATGATAAAGGGTTGTTTTGTGGTGGAATTAGACGTAAAGGAGCATAAATGAGAGCAAGCAGCGAGTCATCAGGGCTATCATAAACAGTCACAGCTGCCAGACAGGAAGCTTTTAAAGTCTGTAGACTTTATCTGGATCGTAACTCAGAAGTAGACAGGTGCGGCTGGCAGCACACACATCATAAAGTATCTACAGTGGCGCAGGCAATAACTTCTGAATGCACTCAAGCAGAAAAGCAATAATACAATAACTTCAGGGTACGTTATAACTCATGTCTTCCCTCTGATATTATGTTGGTGGTATGTGTTGGTGGGACATTCATCTATTCCACATTAGAGCCCAGAAACACCAGAACAGTTGAGAGAGACACAGTGATGAGGCATAACTCACCACAGAGCAGAACATGTACTCATAATACTGTTAATGTAACCTTAACCAAAAAAGCAAAAAGCAAAAAGCATTAGTCTCTACAACTGAAGCAAGTATAACAGATCTGGGACATTACAGCCTGATGGTTAAGATTCATATTGCATAACTTGCAAAATCCCATATTGAGTTCTGGCCGGGGACATCTGTCACCTGTGTCATCTTCATAAAGACAAAATGCCAAAAAGAGAAAGAGTTTCATATCAATCAATCAGTGCCACTGCATTAGAAACAGGAGTGTCACAAGTCTCCAAATCCACATATTCAATTTGATTTTCAATTTTTCAGGTCACAAATCAATTTTTATTTGAAACATTTTTTCAGCACTAACAGCTCTGTCATTATGACACTATCACATCTGGATCAGTAAAGATCAACAGATCATTGGTTTTATGTCCTGACAACTATCATTTGCATTTTCCAATTCCTCTCGACACACACACACACACACACACACACACACACACACACACACACACACACACACACACACACACACACACACACACACACACACACACACACACACACACACACACACACACACACACACACACACACACCTCTATATTTTGGCTGACCCACTGTGGTGCAGAGGTTACTTGAACATGTATACTCTGCACCTGCACCTATAACAGGCATGTTCATCAGTGAACAGAACCACACCCACACACATTAGATGTGTGTGTAGAAACAGAGCTAATACATAAGTGTTGTCTTTTCCTGGTTTTAAAATCTGCATTACAGTAAAGTGATGTCATTTTCTATAAAATCATAAATCTCACTCTGTTCATATTTTGTGAACGTACTAATAGTCATCCCTACAATATTGTCACAATATTGATATTTAGGTATTTGGTCAAAAATATTGTGATATTTCATTTGGTTGCACAGTCCTCACATTTATGAAGTGCTTTGAGGCAATTTCAAAATATTGCAATATACAGTGTTTGTTGCTATAGAGCCTAAAAATATCATACTATCATTTTAAGGCCATATCACCCAGCCCTAACCTGAGACAATAAAATGTTTTGTTTACTGCACAGTTGGCTGTATACAAGGTCCTGTGGTGATGGGGACATTTCAATGTATCCTTACTATTAGTGATAAAACCTGAAAAAATAAAAGAAGAAAAAGATATTCAATGGAGCTGCAGGCTTTGCTGCACATCAGCTAATGTCCCTCAGAGTCATTAAGCGACCACAAACTCCAGATAATTGAAGCTACAGAAAGCATTTTGTTTTCAGATTAACCCAAATACAGTCAATAGGCTTGTTCTCTTAATGTGTTTGTCAACATCTGTATGTCCAGTGCACATGACTGATTAGTAGTAGAGGAAGATTAGTAGGTACTAATCAGTAGTACTCATCAGTAATGAGGGTGTGTGTGTGTGTGTGTGTGTGTGTGTGTGTGTGTGTGTGTGTGTTGAATCCTAGTGTATAATTCCATTGTTCAGGGCAGTCACTGGGGATGGCAGCTGTCCAGTGGGATGCTCACATTTACACAGAGAAGAAGGGTGGGGACACACAGAGACACACACACACACACACAGGTTATCATTACCGCCTTAACACAGACACACTCTTGGACGTTGTATTTAACTGCTTAAGGGTCGGAGTGGTTCAACGGAACACAGAGTTCAAAGATGACACTCATCACTCCCACAGACAGCAGGAGGTGGCATGTGACCAGGAGGGAGAAAACAGAAAGCCATAACACTATGGGGGGCTCGGAGGAGAGGAAGGATTAGGTGATAATGATAAACAAGAGACATTTGAGAGGATAAGGAGAAAAAGAGAGGGGGACACATCATATTGATATGTGACACCAATAATATAAACTGTAAAACTCTATCAAACTAAGCATTCCTCCACCTCCAACAGGGGGCACTGAGCAAGTCACCAGCTGAAGCCAAGGAGCTCACTACCACAGTAAAAAAAAAAAGTAAAGGTCACTGCACTGAATGGCTGTGCTGTTCCCCTCGGAGCTCTGCTGGTCAGGACAGCGGTTATCCTGAGGCAAATTAGCCAAACACAACCTTTGACATTGGTCTCCTCTGTCCCAACAGCTCTGGCCCTGCCCACCGCAGATTCTTGGCCAGTTATGGACATGAGTGTGTGGCTTCAGGCCTTTTTGGGCCCTGTGGACTTCCCCACTGTCGGCCATGTTGTGCACACAGGCTGTGTGTTTTGAGTGGCCATTGAGGACCAGTTGGCTGGTATATGCTGCAGACAGCTCAACAGCTCTGTGGAGGTTTTTTTTCACTTTCTATTAGTGGACGAAAAGCTGTCCTGACCACCAGAGAACCCTGATCTGTAAAAATGGATCCATGACCACAGGAAACAACACATTCTGATGCACTGCAACAAAAAATCTAGTTTTGTTTAAATTATAAACCTCTTCCAGGTATTACTGGATGAAAATCTAAAACAATCTACAAATTGAAATTTACAGAATATTGTAGTTCCTTTGCATAATTTGTAACCACAAATCTTATAATTCAATACATGACACTTAAATCAGAAAATCCCTACACATAGCAAAAACTCAGATAGATAAAGGGAATGATAGATTTGACTTTACGGTGTGTGTGCATGCTTGTGTTGGTGCACACTTGTGTTTTCATGAGGCAATGCCTTTACTGGCAAATTACAACTTGTGTTTTGACATGCCGATTATGGCCTGGAGAACTATGCACACATTATCAGAAAGAATGCAGAAACTCCTCTGTCAGAGAGGAAACGTCTGATGGACAAGAACTATTTTTTCCTGTCCACTCATTTTCATCACCAGGTTACACAGCTCAGCTACAGTAATGGGCCTCCAGGCAGCTGGAGATGGGAGCTGCTGCTGCCTCAACATACAGCTAGAAATACAGCACTTAAGAGTTAAAGCTATGGTCTACGATTTGAAAGATTGATCATTATTATTAACATTATTTAGATGGTGGTTATTGCCCAATAGTACAACCTACACAATGTGAAGAGCAAAAGGAACCAAATAAATCCATTCTCTTGCTGCATTCCAGTTACATGGGAGACCACTCGCCCGAGTTGCAAAGTGGGAAATCTTGCAGCTGTCTCGCGACATTTCACCGAGGCACGCCCCCTTTTTGGTCGGAATATCCACTGTCCGACTCGGTGCTCCTGAAAGTACACCGAGTAGAGCGAGGGTAGACAAACGACTAGACAAACAAAGATGGCTGCGCCCGTAATTGATGTATTTTCTTTGTATTTGTACCAAGTTGGTTGTTTTAATGTTGATTTTAAATGCTCTTACACATTTGATTACATTGCTGCTTTAATCCGGTCACCAATTTATGCATTGCACGGTCTTGCTGTGCGTGCAATACAATGTAAAGTTTTGTTTTCGAGCTGGTTTGCTAAAGAGGCTAATGTAGCTAACAATAACAATAACAATGACTAGCCTGCTACTACCCTGATGGCGTCCATGTTCTTCCGACTCGTCCTGTAGCGATGAAAAATGGGAACGCTATTTGTGCTACAAGCCAGGAAATGACGACACATTCTCGCGTAAGAGCAAATCGGGCGAGTGGTCTCCCATGTAACTGGAATGCAGCATCTCTAGCGCCTGCAAAACTGCAAAGAAATTGACCAATAGCAGCCATCTGGTCCGCATGGCTGCTATTGGTTAAATTTTCCATCCATTCCCCTCGCTCACTCTCCTGCTCACGTCTAGTCCCAACCCACTTCCGCATTTGAAACTACAAGCGGGCAAGAGGTTTATTTGGCCCTGAGCAGGTAATCTTTCGTCTTTATTGTGGATGTTGTGACACAGATAACTTTCATGCCGATGCTGGCTTATGACTGTGAAAGCTGCCGTTAGTTTTTTTCTGTGTTATTAGACGGCGTCGAAACAATTTCTGTCTCTGCAATATTGTCAACACTTGTTTACTTGTTCGATGGAGACGTTAGCCTCTATGTTAGCATTGTAAGCTAACATTGCTATCATGTTTACACCAAATCAGCCTATTTATTTGCTTGTGGCAGCTAAATGAAGCAGCAAGTAAGATGAATGAATGGTTGAATGAAACCCCTCCGCTTCACGTCGGGGTTTCAATCATCCTGTCCGGATTTATTTCTCCATAACAACCTCTTGCCCGGTCACTACTCAACTGTTTTGCTAACCCTCCTCCCGGTCTTGATCATTTGTTTTCAACGAAGCCTTTGCTAAATCAATATGATGGATTATCATATACGCGTTATGATATGTGTATTTGTTCGTCTTATCTGTCATAAACAAGCGATTACGGTTTACGGCACGTTTGTGTCGCGGTCTGGTGCTACTCAGACAACAGCTGGGACACAGCTGGTCCGAGGCTCATGCAGGTTTAGTTTTCAGCCACAATGTGGAAGCGATCGTTATGATTAAAGCTGACAGCAGCATCTGTTAGTCTCTTGGCCCTCAATAACTTTTAGAAGTGGCTAACTTAGCTGTTGATAAATAGTAACTTACTACCTAGCTGTAACGTAACGTAGCTGTAACATGCTAATGACGTTACACTAGTTTGGCTGTGGAGCTTAGCTGTGGACATTGTAATGACTTACAAGATTTACGTTAGTTTCAACGTGCATTGTAATAACTTTACCTGTGAATCCGACATCGTTCAAAGCTGGCGCCATATTTGGTTTCTGCCGGCCGGCGTGTTGCTCTTGTTGCGTGTTGCGGGAGGGGGTGTGTCGCAGGAGGCTCCGAGGGGAGAGCGATACGAGCTCGGAGGGGAGGGATTAAGGAGCACAGAGGGGAGGGGTGTGTGTGTGTGGGGGGATGCTTTTTCAAATCTTTCTCAGATCGTAGACCATAGCTTTAACACATGAACACGTGGTGAGCAGGACTGAGAAAGTAGAAGCTTTCTGAAACATAAGATGTTGAGTTGTGGTGGTTAATGGGTGAAAAGCATGGAAGTTTAAGTATGAGGACAACAATGTTTGACTAAATTATTTAGTCATCAGAGTCCCTGATGCACATTTCTGTTCATGCACACTGTTACTGTGTTACTGAGTGGGAACACTAGGTCTGGGCGAGTTGGCCTTAAAATAATACTTTTAATATTTTTAGGCTATATCGCAACACACAATATATATCTAGATATTTTGAAATCTCCCGAAGGACTTCATAAAGTTAGAACTGGGGGACCAAATACTCAATACTAATATTGTAACAATATTGTTACTTTCACAAAATATTATAAGAATGAGATTTATGATCAATAATCATCAGTAATGATATAATGACTAAGTGGGTGAAGACCAGAATTAGAACAGGTAGAACAGTCTAGTGAGTTCAGCTTTTAAAACCAGGAAAAGACCACACTGATGACATATCACCATTTAATAATATCCACAATCTAGGACCATATATAGTCTCATATCATGATGACGATATCATATTGATATATTGCCCAGCACTAGGCCATACATTAAACCACTGACAGCATGTCAACAGTAAAATAGAAATTCAACAGGCTGTATTTAAGAGTTTCAGGCCAAAATCAACAAATGAAATGTGGTAAAAAGCCTGCTGTCATGGCCTCCTCCCCTACCTCTTTTTGAGAATTCTGTGTTCTTGTGGGCCTTAATAGTCTCAACTCAATTAACTGCTGAAATGGGAATAACAACACAAAGGGTCAGACAATCGCTCCTTACAGGCATTCATGGTGTCACGTGGTTGTGCACAAGAAAAGTGGCAGAGGCAGGTGTGCACAGAGTGATGCTGATTTGACAGACACTTTGTTTGAAGCATATTGAGGCTTTTAAGTAAGCGATATGAGCATGCAGAAAGCCAGATAAACTGCTGACACATTTACATTTCAGTCTGTGAATGCATAAAGATTTTTTAACAAAAATGGATGTTTGTAACAGACAATTAAGGTAATCCTTTTTATTACTAACTGTGTTTTTGCATCCATATACAGTCAGTGCTCTGTGTAATACAGTCACACTTATGAGCTGTCTATCCATCAGGTTATGTTGCTTGCCCTACTGGACTTGTAAACCTAGCTGACCCTAAAGCAGTCTAATATAACATCCCTTAATATCAATGAAGTCAGACTAAATACTAGAAACACCACCCAGTGTGACTCAACATAAAGACAGCAGCACAAACCGCAGCCTACAAAATGATCCTACAGATAAATCAGCATCTCTCAAAGACACTTTCAACAAAAGGTGAACATTATAACTCTCATGGCAATATGACTTATTCCAGGACTGTTGTGTCAGATTGCCAAGATATTCACTATGCCAGCATGTTGTTGCAAGATCTCTTAATCAATTAACATAGTGAGTTAAATGCTATGGAACTGACAGCAATGATACACTGTGAAAATAAGATCTTGTTGGGGAAAAAATTGGTCTACGCACACCCACCACATCCTCCAGCCAGCCCATGTTCACCTCCACCTGCATTTCTCTATGCCTCACCAGATAAAGTGCTGGTTCAGGGCTTGCAATTCAGCCAGTCTAACCAGCTCTGAAGGCTCACTCTCATTCTGACAGTCTTATCGTTTGTTTGATGCTGTGTGTGAGTGACTGAACAAAGCCAGAGAATGCTCCATATTCATGACTCAAGTCACAGGAGAGGGGACTAGACACACACACAACCCTCAGGCCTCGACAGCTTGTTAATGCTACTTGGCCTTGCAGTACAGGATTTCATGCCAGCAGCACTGTGCTGACTCTGACCAATCATGCTCCATTTCGTGGCTGCACATTTCTTTCGATTCTCAAAGTTTCCTAGCACAGAGGAAGACTATATCCCAAGTAGGGGTGGGCAATATGACGATATTAGATCGTGAAGCATTAGAATGTGTAGACGATCTGCCAAAGTGCAGAGATCGTAGGGATCGTCTAGCGCACATTCTATAAATTGCAGTTCTATGCTGATGCACCGACGCACCAAACGTATTACGTCGTCAACCTGACCGACCAATCATAGTGAATTACGGGCAGTGACGCGCTTTCTTACCCACCTCCTTGTTTGCGGTTGCGGTAGCCACATGGAGAGCCATGGCTGAAAGCCGAACGGAGGAGTTGGTTGCTTTTTTTTTTTTTTTTTTTAAACAAAAACAGCGTTTCACCATCTCTCATCTCTGCCAGTTAGCCCCTCCACCTGCCGTGCACACACATGCGCGCACACACACACACACACACACACACACACACACACACACACACACACACACACACACACACACACACAGGCGCATGGATAGGTCGCACTTGGCCGCTAATAAATGGTAAATGCACTAATTGTACAGTGTTCAAATTCCCGCGACCCAACCCCCCACCCCCCCGTCGGATAGTCCGACCACTGACGGACCCTTTTCAATAAGCTATTTAGTGTTTTGATATACTTAAATCCTGTTAAAATGACTGTGTTGAATAAAACAAACAGTAATGTCTTCATTGATATTTTACTTTCATGTTTATTGAAAGCTACCTTTTATGTTGCAAGAGTGCACTTTATCAGAGTGTTGTTGTTTACCTTTTCGTATGTTTACTTTGTTTGCACATGTTGGCAAAACTGCAACTTTTAATAATAATTAATAATTAAAATCTGTTCAGAAAGGTTCTTTGGCCTAAATTGTCTGTTTTTCTTTTTTTGATTTAAGATCGTGATAAAATCGAAATCGTGATTTTTATTTTTAAAAAATCGTGATATGATATTTTTGCCATATCGCCCACCCCTAATCCCAAGTAACATCAACATTAAAATTTCACTTCCAGTCTCTTCCTGTGTGTGTGGATGTCAAACACACACCAATCCAAACTTTCTCTCCTCATTTTTAATGATCCTGGCTCATAGCTTTGGTTTTATTAAAACAGCTTTTCAACTGAGCTCAACTCGTGGCTGATTCATAGTTTTGTGAACTCCTCTGAGGCCACAAGGCCAATTGTTCCCACATTTCTGGATGCCCATGACCACAAGGTATCAAATATGGCTGCAAATACAGGCCACTACAGACCAAATTACATTTATGTGACAAAATCATGCAAACATGTGAGTCTTAACTTAATGTGACATTACTGGTTATTTTATTATAAGTATACCACACTAAACATACATAGTGCTAATGGCACTATTTTTGACCCATACTAGCCACACTGCTCTCTGGGTGGTGATGTGTCCGGCTGTTGTCTGCCTCTTTCAGTCCAGACTGAAATATCTCAGCAACTTCTGAAAGGATTGCCATAAAATACTGTCCACTGACATTCACAGTTCCCAGAGGATGATTGCTACTGACAAATCCAATTTTTCATTTTAGCAAATATTAGCCTGCTAACATGCTGAGCTAATATGGTGATCATGGTAAATGTTATGTAATGTAATGTTACATCGATCATGACCGTCCTAGCCAGGGTTGGTCAGAAGCAAAGTGGGATTCACAACTGAGTCATCATGACATTTCTTCATTGTCTTCAGGTTTAATACATTTACATGCTTAAAGTTTTTTTCCCCAAATGTGGTGACCATTCTGGGATTTTCTAACAAGACATTAAGTACAGCTTAATACCAAAAATACAGAAATGAAGGCAACATAATATTTGGTAAAATGGACAAATGTGCCATAGAGTGGGGTCAAATGAGAGAAGGCTGTGTCAGGGATTATCTCTTCTGGCAGCATTATTGGAGCCTGGTCCATTTAAACTCATTTCGTAGTTTAATTCTGATGGTCATTTTTAACATTGCTCTGCAGTAAGGAGATTTCAGTTTGACAATTATTGGGGATTATCCACTTTCTGCTACTTAACTTTGGCTGAATTGTTATGACTGCATATTCAGATTTTCATTTGCTCATGAATGCAAAAAACACAGTCATTTTTAAACAACCCCCTTTTTCCACCATGGTTTCATATTGTACACCATGCTGAAATACAATGAAATCGATCTCCAGACACCTGAGAATCTCCTTTTATCATTCAGTACGCAGCCTGTCACTCTGGCATTAATATTTAAGATGTAAGACACAAAAAGAGCTGTATTATGGGTAAAATCCAGATCCAGTTTTTTCTTTTCAGCTTTTACTCGAGTTCCCCTGCTTTGTGGAAGTGCAATTCTATATGTTTGAAGTGCCCCTTTAAAGTGTCTCGAGGCTCAACAACAACAAATTTTAGGGGCAACATGACTCCATATTTAAGTCAAAGCAAAGACATGAATTCATCTTGGCTGGAAAAAATTTAGGCAAAGAACTTTGCACCAGTTGGCAATGTTTCAACTTGAGCAAAAAATACAATTATTTACTTCACACTCAATGTAAACAGAACTGTAGAGTTGCCAATTTCTGTTTGTCTAAGCTTAGAAGAAATGTTGGTGGTCAACAATCCCTCAACACAGTGTGCAGTATGCTCAAGTATTATCATGAAGCACTGAAGCCAGTGTGTAAGGGACACATTTTACTGAATGCCTATAAAGACTCCATTGGGATTTAGGACCTTAGATGCTTGAAAATACTTTATTGGTGTCTAATGCACAGGAAAATTGTAATAATTTAATCAAATGGGCATGTGATTCTGTTTTCTGTTGTCAGACAACTGAACAATTCATTAATTTGATCGCGGCTCATAATATCTTGTACTGTGCTGTGGCTACAGTAATGTTTAATATGAGTGACAGAGGAGATTGGGAGCACCAAAAGGTGTACAGACACGAAGCATCTAAATTAGATGCAAATGTGGATTTATGCTTGTAACACATGCATGAAGTGGGAAAATCAACTCTTAACTATATTAATAATGTTGCTTCGCTTCTGAAAGTTGATTTTAGATGGAACGTTGACGCCATAGCCAGGAAATAATGATAATGAAAATACGAGAAAAAGACTGACTTAGCTTATCCTGAATGGGCCACACAGAAGACAAACTAGATCACTAGATAAAATCACATGAGGTCCCCTGGTGGTACTAGTCCCATGCAAATAAGGCTAAAGGAAAGGTCTAACTGATATTTCCGAAATGGATTTCTGCTCTGGTGAAAAACAATGGCCCTGACATATTAAACACTGGAAAAACAAACACAACAAACACAAGAAACATCGTCTCTCAGAATCTCCTGTCAAACCTGAAAAGAAATATAACAAGAAACACCTGAAGGAAACAACAGTGCACAAACACTCTGTTTAGAGAGAAGAGAGGGGCTCATAATTATTCCATGAGTCATTCATGCTTACACTGAAAATGGAACTATTGTGGTAGTGAAATAGTTAACACAAGGCGTCAAGGCTGTCACATCATTGTCCACAGCAAAGTGTAAGCACGATGAAGAAAAGCTGAACTACACAAGTTGAAACAGAGCTCAGTAGAGACTCGGCCTCCTACAGACCTCTGAAACATTCAGCAACTGTTATGAAAATTAATTTCCGACTGACATGGCACTCACCTCCAAGCACTCAAACACAATGCACCCTCTCTCTCTTTCTCTCTGAAAACCAGAACTATAATCCTCTTTTCTTCACAACACTGGGCTTTCCTGAGCAGCAGATAAAGTGCTAGCTGTTGCAATCTTCGAATAATGTTAAAGGCAGTATTCTTGAAGGCAGTCGCGGGGATTTGAAGTATTACAAGCATGGTTTGTGAAGCACGGGGAGCATGCTCTCATGGAGGGTTAGGGCACACACAGACACAGACACAGACACACACACACCCACACACACACACATATATAAAAGCTCCTTTCTGTGTCTGACTGGGCAATAACAAGGGCAGTGCAGAGAGAGTGAAGGGTAAATGTTAGTGTGGCTGCTGTGTTGTCTGGTCCTCCCTGAATGTTGTGTGTGTTTAAAACAGACCAGTGCACAAAGAGCCTCTTTGTGGTCCCATGCAGCTTATGCTGCTTTTCCATAGTGTTGCCTCATTAAAACATTAGGGTGTGTGTTGCTTATGGAGCTACGCTTGTTGTGTAACATAGAAAGGTGAGAATGAAGCCATAAAACAGTTTGAGCCTGCAAACGAGTCTGGAGCGCAGTAAAAAATCTGAATAAAAAAATCATCCTTGTATCGAAGCACAACTGCTGCCAGCCACTCCACAGTTTTGACAAGCCGTGAAACCATAAAGAGCTTCAGGCACTCCCAGGCACTATATATATATATATATATATATATATATATATATATATATATATATATACATACATACATACATACATACATACACACACATACATATATATACATTTCTCATTTGTGTTCATGTTATTTATGATGTAGCCTCTTAATTTTTCTCTCAAAGTGCACATTCTCTTCAAGGGGAGCACGCCCCCCAGGACCCCCCAACAGAGTCTCAGGCCCGTCCACCATGGACTCAGAAAATCCTGTGCCAAACACTGCATTCTCTGCAACTAATAACTTGAGGTCAGCCTCTCAGACAACAGGAAACAAAACGGGACAGAAAGATCAGATTTATCTGATTTGTGTCGTTTCTAAAGTAATATGACTTGGTTCCTGAAGCAGTACTCCTCTAAAGTAATTCTCTTTATCAAATGAGAAGCTGCTTACAGTCATGCAAATATTACTTATGTTGTTGTTGTTTTCAAACAAACACAGCTGGCCACCTCTCTTCACCAGGCTCTGTTAGATGCCATGGATTCCTCTTGGAGGTGAGCATCATTGTGATGGACCTGCTGCTACTGCTGCTGCAGCCCGGCATCAGAGCTCCAGGCTGGGGGAGGAGACCACAGCCCGACAGCCAATTATTGAGCTCAGGAGAGGGATTTTTATGAGCTGCTTACAATGCAAATGTACTTAATATTTCTGGATATGTCATGGGGGAGGGTAGACTGTGTGTGTGTGTGTGTGTGTGTGTGTGTGTGTGTGTGTGTGTGTGTGTGTGTGTGTGTGTGTGTGTGTGCATGCCTGAGAGAGAGAGAGAGAGAGAGAGAGGGAGGTTGAAAATCAAGTGGATGTATTTTTAAGTATCCGTGCAAGTACATATTGTTAATAAACGCCTCAAAGGGAGGCCAGTGTAGACATATTTGTGTGTGTGTGTGTGTGCGCGCGCGCGTGCGTGCGTGCGTGCATGCGTGTAGGCCACAATGCTTCATGTAATCTAATGTAACACCATGACAACTACAGCAAGTTACCTTTCAGTGTAATTCAGTCGAAGAACCATAACACTGTCTGAAGCTATGAGTAATCTCCAACAACAAACGTACTCTGCCACAGTAGACCACCCTAAGGGTGGACTTGCCATCGTGGTTTGGGCCACCCTTGGTAAATATGCCCTAAAGAAGCCGCTGCTGGCAGGAGCAAAGCATGCTGGTCCGTCAGAACTGACGCATGGGAACATCATGGAGAGGGGATGTTCATTAAAAAAGCAAAAGAGATAATAGCTTGGCATATTCTGTCTGACTTGAGACTGCATAAATGTTGTTTACAGTGTGTGTGTGTCTGTGTGTGTGTGTGTGTGTGTGAGACTTTCTCTCACCTCTGCCTGTTTTACAAGCAGAAGGTTTACAATAAAGTACTGAAGGAGGTTCAGTCTGGTTATTAGGCAGCAGAGGTGTAGAGGGATGGAGGGAGGAGTAAAGGGTGGAGAGAGAAGTTATTCCCTCATACAATCAGAAAGCTGCCTGGATTTCCTGAGCTCTAGTCACTGATTTTTTCCATCCTTCTTCCCCAATCTGTCTCTGAATTACACTTGTGAATACTCTCCCAGCACCCTCACATCTGACCTCTAACTCTGATGTGTTAGCCATTTGGTTCCGTTCGTTTAGCTGTCAATCAGACAGACAAACAGCCAGACTAAGACCATAAAAAGGGATGGTCTTGTCCCAGTTCCAAGTAGAATCTGGTGTGGACAGACAGTAATGTCTGAAATCAGCCCCTGTTTACTATACAGTGAATTCTATGTACCCTTTATTGGACTGTCTGAATTATGAGTGCCTATATAGTGCCCTCAAAAAGTCCCACAACACAACAAAAAGTATTTTCCAGGCCATACATGACTCTCCACCAACAATCCAACAATGAAGTGTGTTGCATTATATTTGTGAGCACTGTGAGACACTACAGCTGTCACTGATGATGCAAAATGATGATGACTCATCAGAGTCCAAAATCTGTTTACAAAGCAACAATATGCATCTATATTACCTTAAAACAACAGCTTCAAAATAATTTTAATGTTAGTGACTTGTAAAGGTCAGTGGTGTCTCTGTCTCCCTAATGTTTGTTTCTGCGCTTGTAACTTCAGTGAGAGGGTAGCATCACTGTGCATGACACTTGACAGCAGTACATCACACACAGCACACAGCACAACATCAATGATTTTGGTAAAACTGGATCATGTTTTATGTGAAAAAAAATGCTTTCTGCTTTTCCCTCTGATGTCCTCCAGCTGCTCTGCCTCAACTCTCTGTGATTTACAGAGTTTCCTGAAGGCAACCTGTAACTGCTGTGTACTGTAGCTACAAGTTAGCTCTGTTAGCTGACTCTGCTCAGCACACGGACCACTAGGGAGCGTTTAAGGTTTAAAACGCCATCACAGTAACTGTGGGCTGCCAGGAGGAGGAGGTTTCAGGTCTGGAATGGGCACCAGAACCGCAACAACTCGCAGGTTTTTGATCATATGCCAAGTCAGCCCATTTCAACAGGTTTAGCTGGTAGCATGTTACAGCCAGTAGTATTTCCTTGTAAACAACGACACAATCTGACTTGCCCAATTTTATGAATCACTGATCGCATATTAACATTATTATCTGCAATTACCAAGGAAAACAAGTGACTAATGCGGCTGGAATCAGTGCGTTCACTTCAGTATCATTCCCCTAAACTCCATTTCTCACTCTGGGTGAAGGAATGTCTCATCCCCGACCTCCATGCCCTCTCTTCACTCCCTCACCATAAATAGTGCAGCATCTCTGAAGCAGCTCTTGGCATTCAGAGTTAAATGCTCTCATAGGGAGCATTTCCCTCTCAGCTCCAGCCTCACCTCCTACTGGGAATATACAGTAAAAATCTGCACAGCACAGGACGCTTTTAAAGGTGAACCAGAAGGAATGGGCTTTAAATTATTTCTGTTACAGTGGACAAAAGGGAATGTAAAAATTTAAAAAGGTCTTGAAAATGTATCTACATTTGAAAAGAGCGCAGAATTTATTCCTGTGGGAGGGAAGCACACAGTGGAGCAGCCAGTTTTAGCTGTGGTCCAATATATACACAATAACGTCAGTGCTTGTTTCATGGTGATATTGTTTAGATTTTGGTGGTTCTTGCAGTGTTCTGGGTAGAAGTGAAGTCATACTGGTGGGTATTTTCAGCCGTGTGATGGCTAATTACAGACTGTTCAGTGTGCATTCATCAAATGAGACATTTGAGGAACTGAAGAACACAGAGGTGCCTTCACACTCTTCGTAACTTCGACAGGCTTCCTGCAGGCAAATGGAATACACAAAACTGTATGGGTGACATTTGCAACCTTCATATTTTTTCATTCCCAAGTGAGTAGAGAAAATGAGGATATTTGATCATTATACATTATACATTCAAGTACAAGTGCCAGTATGATACCTGAAAGTCAGTACAGAGGCAAAAAGAGTTATGATATATACATGTTTTAACTGAAGAAGCTCGAGTTACACATTGTGTGAACAAAAGCAGCCATACAAGAGCTTTGCCTTATAAAAAACTTAATTTAAAGATATGATATTTAAATCTGGTATCTCATTACTTGGAATCTTGCTGAAAGTTAAACCTCTAAGAGGGACTTAAGAGTTACTGGATTTATGAAGCGTCATACACTTACTTTTAGACTACTCTTCTCACTCTTGGAGAGAGTGTGACATTGCTACTTTATGACACTCTCAACCACAAAGCAGCAGTTATGATGACTTGTTGCAGCTTGTCTAATAGTTGCAGTTTGTAGTGTTGGAAATTCAGACAAGCAGAGAATGGCACAAATCTTTGTGTAGGCTTCATGTCTACAGGTAAATATTACAGCCTCTTTCTCTAGGTTATATATGAATTAATTAAGTAACTCATGTGGTTCTAAAAAAAAAAAAAAACTGTTAAAAAACTGTAGAAATGTTAACTGTGTGAAATGATCCAGGTCACTGCTATCTGCATATTATGGTTACATTGTGCAATATTGCACACACAGCACTGCAAATATTCAGTAGGCTATTTTCCATTTAGAACATAAAATATTCTCCTCCACTGTCCTGTTCCCCTCTCAACTGAACCCACTGCTACTTATGTACAGGAAAACATGTGTTATTTCTGTAACCTGTTTTGGGATTTTTCGATTAATCTGATGATTTAGTCTATAACCTGTCAGAAAATTGTGACAAATACTCATCACAATTTCCCAGAGCCATAAGTGACGTCTTTAAATTACTTATTCGTCCAACCAACAGTCCAAAACCCAAAGACTCTTCTTCTACTGTCACATAAATGACAGGAAAAGCAGCAAATCCTTCGGCCAGGTTAGCATAGCGTGCCTGAGCAGCGCGTCTCACACAAGACTCAAGCGGTGCATCATCGAGAGATTTGTCTCACCTATTTTTGTACATACCACCGTTTCACTACAGATTCAATGTCTATTTCCGTAGAATATGTCACAGACATGAAAAGACTATACACAACAGGTGAAGGGCAGGATTTTTATGGTAGAATCTCTGTCTGTTTCTCCCTCTTGCTCCATTGATCATTATCTAAGGCAAACTCCATGCAGAATGATAGGGCTGGCTGGAGCAACACGTGAGCGTAATCGATAATCAAAATATTTGTCAATTAATTTTCTTTCCATCGACTAATTGCTGCAGCTCTATGTATAAGCAATCAAAATGTGATTTATGATTGTCTAAATTGTTGGTTCAAACAGATGCAAATCGTCACTCCTGCAAAGCTGGCTGCAAAAGGCTGCAATAAGCACATGAGCAGCCACAAAATAATTGAAATTCTCTCCAACAATCTTTTAATGAGCTCTTTATCATTAAGCCATCCTAAAACATTGCTCCTCCCACAGGAGTATATCCAAAAAAACCTACCCAGCCATAGAGGAAACTGTTTAGAAGTTGTTGCCATGTCGCCTCTTATTCTTTGATCAGCTACTCCCTGATTTGAATCACAATTTTGTGGGCCTGAGTGATATGGGCTTAAAATAGTAATACAGCAATATTTTTAGTCATATTGCAATAGGCAACAATGTACAATGTACAATGTATGTTGATATTAATAAATCTCTTCTAAAACAGTGTAAAGACTGTTGGGTAAAGACAAGAGTTAGAACAGGTAGAGCAGTCTGGCAAGTTCTGAAAATGACATCACTTTACTGTAATGCAGCTTTTAAAACCAGGAAAACACACTTATGATATATCACAATAAAATGATATCCACAATCTAGGATCATATATAGTTTCATATCATGATAATGTTATAATATTAGTATATTGCCTAGCCATACAATTTTGCTTATACATTTGAGAGGTTTTCCTTATTTTTTCCTTCTTTATAAAAGGGACAAAATGCTAATACAAGGTAATAATATAAGGTAGGGAGATTTTGAAAAAGCATTGCTTTAGCATCATTACTGAAAGTCATTTATCATATTGACATCTGCATTAAAATAACTTTCAAGTGATACCCAAACCCAGAGAGGAAGAAATGTAATGTGCTGGCTGTAAATGCTAATTCATGGAGGACAAAGAAAGCCAGATCTACATGTACAGATTCATGCAGGATAGTATAATGTGCATGTGTGTGTATGTGTGCGTGTGTAATTGTTAGGTGGTAAAGAAATCCACAGATAAGTCTCACACCTCCACTGTAACAGTCTCATTTATCATTGTGTTCCAGACAGCACAAGGGTCACCAACCCTCTACTCTCTAGACACAGACACACACACACACACAGACACACACACACACACACACACACACACATTTATACAGGAAGGCAGGGGATAACAACACCTATCGTCTCTGCTCTGAATTCACCCAAAGCATCATTCACATCTAAACAAGGTCTGAGTGACCTGACCTTGGGAGGCAGGCAGCAGCCAGCACTTTGCTTTCATCTAGCCAGGAGGCAGCAACACAGGTAGACAAACAAGAACACACAGCCAAGAGGGCAGTCCAGACCTCTGTTACAGCTCTTTTACTGAGATCACCACAAATATTTTAGTAAAAACAATCTGACCTGATCCACTGTGGTCCAGCGAAAGTAAGATGGAGGTTAGTTCCTGACCACAGCTACTCAGGAGAAGGGAGGTTGCTAGAAGAAAGGAAGACAAAGCAATTTGCTCAGCAGTGTCACAACTATGATGTACAGATGCCACTTGAACAGCAAAACACAGGTGAAAACCCTTCAGGTAATTGGCATCTTGCAAGGTACTTAGACATTTGCATAGCAGCCAATCAGGATCTTGCACTCCACTGATGGAGAGGGTAGAGACTGGCACACTGTAAAAAAAACATTGTGTACCATCAACCAAATGTACTTATCACTGAAAAATAAATCAGATATTGAACATTTCTACAGATACAAATAACTGGCAGACAGTGAATAGTATCCCAACAAACACAATACCTTCACATTTTGACATAGAAATATAAGGAGAAAATGACTTCTACTGTGCATACAACCATAAAACTGTGGTTTTCTACCTCCACCACTCATTTCTATTTTTCCACTGCTGATGCATTGTAAAATCTACCAGTTTGGTAACGCCATTTAAATGAATGAGTGTAGGTTAAATAACAGAAAGTCCTCTCTCTGTAATGCAATAAATTTCAACAGCGCCACTAACTACTGTGCATCCTCCAAAATGACCATGAAGTTGAAGCAACTCCTCTCTAAAACAACTTCAACACAAACTAAACATTGTGATCTTCATTAACAGAGGATTCATTGCAGTAATGTTGTATTAGACCACATTTGACTTAGCTAGGAGTACATACAGCAGTTTGGTTGTGATGGTAGTTGATTACATCTGACTATTAACCACACCCCCTTTCTCTGTCTGAGAAAGAACATTAACCATTAAACAAGAAGAAAGACGAGGGAGTCGGGCTTTAACTGAGAAGCTCCATGTCAAACATTTAACACAACTTTCTAAGGTTGTCAGAGTTTGATACCATGTGTTTAAAATGATACAATAGCCACAGTGGATAGTCTCAAAAGTACCAATGCTATATTTTCAACCAATCAATCAATATCTATATTTTCAACCAATCAATTATTACAAATGTGTTCAATGACTTTCTATTTCTGTCTTCACTGTTTGCAGGTTCTTAATTGAGAAATAAAATAAAATAAAAGACAACATATTATCTTATTTTGTGTGCTGAGGACCTTTTTCTGTTTGCCCTGGTATAGAAATAGATCATCCTACCATTTTTTATACTGGTATTGTATCAAGGTTGAACATTTTGGTATCTTAACAACCTTGTCACATCCTGATGCTCCTTTGACACCAGTGTAGGCAGCTCTGTAGACTGAGCACTGGTTCAACATTGTTGGTAATGGGATCAATGAGATTACACAGCGTCAGGTACACAGCTGTCCGCGACCTGATAAGATGGGTGAGGTGTGACTGTGTGTGTGTCACAACCACAGACACACACACACGCAGCTCCCACTTAATGTCATGACAGGTTGCCTACCCTCAGCCTGAGGAGGTGAAACCCACAGCTCTCTCTCTTCACTGAGAGAAAAAAACATGTCTCATAGAGGTAAACCTGGAGGGGCCACTGGTGTACCTCACCCCTCAATCTGCATGCCCCAGCCAATTCCCAGTGCAACCAGTAAAAACCAAGCCAAACTAAAGTCAAGAGGATGCATTTCTGCAAAAGGGAGGTGGGAGTTTGAATGTGGGGGATGATTAGGGGCTGGGACATGTCATCGGCTTGATTTATGACTCATCCCAACCGTAGTGCTGCAATCAAAACGCACCAGTAGTCCCATCCACGTCCTCCTCCCCCAGTCGTAGGGCAAGAGAGGCTGGGAAAAAACTGGAGGGGTGTGTGTGTGTGTGTGTGTGTGTGTGTGTGTGTGTGTGTGTGTGTGTGTGTGTGTGTGTGTGTGTGTGTGCGTGCGTGCGTGCGTGCGGGGGGGTTGGTTGGTACTGTATGAGCACCTTTTGTGCCTTCTGTTCCAAAACAAGGGATGGACAGCCACATCAAAAACACAATAGGCACCCTCCCAGCCCCCATCAGTCTCCTGTTGGTTGGAACTGTGTGTGTGTGTGTGTGTGTGTGTGTGTGTGTGTGTGTGTGTGTGTGTGTGTGTGTGTGTGTGTGTGTGTGTGTGTGTGTGCATAGACAAAAAGGTGTGATCACTCATCAGAACATCAAAAAAAGGCACCCAGAATTTATTCAAAGACTAAACTGCTGAGTGAATGCATCACACATTTGAGCCTGAGCACAATCAATGTTTAAAAGGAACTGTGCCTCAAGATTTAAGGATTTTGGCTTCCTGTGGCTTCCATCTTAAAAGCTGCTCACTCTCAGGTTTGGTAGTCTGTACCTCTAATACGAAATCTCCAAATGAGAGTGGTTCGATTTGACCTGGAAAAGAAGTTTCATCCTGGTAGACTCTACCTTGTAATATCCTGTTTACTCTAGTTTAGTTTCATTGTTGATTACCTGTTTGGATTTTTTAATTTGCCTGAAATATCAATTTGTCTAGCACAGTGGCAGGGGGGGTCTTTGTCTGCTCTCTAACAGTCACAGTTTATGACACAGTCAATAACTGACCAATAACATTTTTGATATATTTTTGTGATTGCTACACTGTATTTTATTCAGTCCAAGATTTCTAAAAGCTATTGCGCTCCCGTGATGTGGGACAGGGTCTAGAAGCTGCCTCTGGAGGGGCCAGTGGCTCTAAAGCTTCAGCCTTTCAACTGGGATCACAAAGGAAAACACTGAGTTTGTCAAAGACAGTCTCAATGGTTAACTTTCCTAACAGGAAAATTCTGTTGTTTTTTTAAACAACCCTATTTTTGTAGTTTTTGTCATCATTCTGAATCAGCTGTAATAATAACATTATGTTTACCAATTTCATTGCTAAAATATGTGGACATTACCTTTTGGGTGGTGTTTAAAAGCTTTGTTTACTGCCATGTTGCCTAACCCTCATATTAAGTGAAAATGTGAACCAAAGTTCCACAGATATCTGTAATAGCACAGATTATTACACAAATGTCTGTAATGTGTGTCTGTTCAACCATAAAATAGTGCAGTGTGTCAAAGTTGTACCAGGAAGTTGAACTTTGAACAATTCCTTTGTCCTGTTTTTGTTATTTTTCATATAACTGATGACAGACGTGGCACATAAAAAAAACAACAAAAGGCAAACTCGTTCACTGCCACTCTGTCAACCGCCTTTTTCTTTTTAAGCATTTTTATGTATGTTTAAACAACCTGCTTATATGTGCTAATTTTGTGCAACACTTGTATTACAGTATCAGCCAGCAGCAGTGCAACAAGACCCAACCTGATGAGAATTAATATGATGCAGCAGCCTGACTGTGCTCCCTGGTCTCAGTGATTAGGACCCAAGTGGAGCGGTGAAGAACCTTAATCTGCATTACATCTCTGCAACGAAGCTGGTGAGTGAAATGTCACCATAACCAAAAGGAATGAAGGCCACGGCAAAACACAAAAATAAGTGAGAGGATTTTTCAGTGTCAGTGCAAGACCTAATTAAAAGGAGTGACTGGCGTCACACAGTAGCATTTCATAGTGTTGATGTGGTTCAGTCCCACACCACAAAGAAAAAACATGTTTATTTCTTCTTTGTCTCGAACCCTCAAGGGACAGAAAATATTTGGATTGACTGTTTAAAGCTCCACAGCAACTCCCCTGTACTTCATTTTACCCCCTCTCGTGTGTGTGTGTGTGTGCGTGTGCGTGTGTTTGTTTGTTTGTTTGTTGGGTGCTACAGTGGTTATGGCAGTCGTATTGAAGGATTGACAGTCTATTTCCACAGTCTCTCCCACACACCGTTATCAGCACAGTGGCCTGACAGCAGCCTAAATACTAGTCATTACTCTGTCCTCCCTGCTGGCTGCCACAGATGGAGCCCGGCTCACAGCAGCAGCTCCATGTATCACCATGACTTGAGCTTGCACAGAGTTAACAGTAAAACACTCCACATTTAATTACACATTACACAGTAAATTCATGGAGAGTTTAAACTCCAATCCATTTTTACAACACTTTGTTTATACTGAGGCTGCATTCAGCAGTTGACAGCTATAGTGGGGCTACAACTTCAGTGTCACTGAGTTTGGATTTTGTATGACTCCTCATGCTGTGTTGTGGATGTGGCTGCACAACTAGTAAACAGCAGATGAGGATACAAAGTGGATTTGGTTTCACAGGCTGCTGGTGGCCACTCCTTTGGATCTGTGGCCTTTGAAGGAGTCAGGTAACAGATGCACAAGCTGGCAGTTAACTAGAGACCAGTAATCACACACGCACACACACACGAACACACACGAACACACACACGCACACACGAACACACACACACACACACACACACAATATCAACATGTTAGCACAGTCACACTACAGTGCTGCTCCAATTCCCAAATGTCTTCATTAATTCTTCTTCACAGCAGTGAGTCCTCTCTGGTTGGGCCTGTTCTCCGAGCTCTGCTACTACAGTCAAAAGAAGAGCTACTCCACAACCAATCCAATCCACTTCCTTCAGGCCATGCACACAGTCCAACTGGCCATCCTATTCTCTTGTTATCATGATGGAGACTCTAAAATCCCTTCTGTCAGAGGGTCCCACACACCCTTTTTAATTGCCCTACCATGCTGCAGACCCTGTCTGGGACATCCCATTTGTTATGATATGTGTTTGATAGTTTCATTGGATGTCTTGTACTGATTGCATCGTTCGTCAGCATCTCTCTCTCAGATTTCCTGCAAAGACATTGGTTGAGTTATGATTTGCAACACACACTTGTTTGAGGGAGAGACGGGTGTTTGTTACGGGTTGGCCGCAGTAGCGAGATGTCACCGTAGCCCACTTGGAGACGGGGCGGGTACAGGTTCGCCCTACTCTGGAGCAGCGCTATCGAGGGTGCGGCTTCGCTCAACTCAGCGCAGTAAAACTGGTGACGCAAAAGCAAATTGTCTTTCTGACTCAGCCAAAAGTGCTGGTGGAAATATACCAACAATGGGGGGGCTGAGCCTGGCCCAACTTTTGCATTTTTACTGTTAGATCATTGAGCAAGGTGCTGCATTATCCAATTAAACATGTTGAAGTCCACATCTCCTCTGTGTTGCTGTTCAAAGCTTAATTGGTCAGCGGTCTAAAGCAAAAGGAAACAGTGGGGACAGGGGGTGTGTGTGTGTGTGCGTGTGTGTCAGTGGGTCAGGCCCACTCCCTCAGAGATGAGCATACCTTATTGATCAGCCTCATGTGTGTTTAACTGTACCTCTGGGTATCATCTGGCCTCCATCTCTAATCTGTCCATTGTCTCTTTCAATATATTCCTTCTCTCCATCCTATCCCACATTTCCTCATCGGCCCACAGTGAATTAGCTCTCTTTGTCTCTCGCACCATCTAATTTAGCTTTCCGTCTCTGCATCTTTGCTATTTCGCTGCCTGTCTATTAATTTAGTCTGTCTTGGATGGATAAGGGGGGGGGAGAATAGAGGTAGAGGACGGCCTGTTAAATGAGAAAGAGGTGAGAGTACGGTACAAGGTGGAGGATGGGAATTATTGAGAAGTAGAGAAAAATAAGAGACACACACCACGGCAGAGACATGTCTGTGATGACTCCGTCACATCCTTTGTAAATGTAATAATACAACCTAAACTAGAAAAAGAGATTGCACCCTTTCATGTTTTCATATATTATGGACATTTTAAATTCTTGACACAAATGGGAATGCAATTTCACACAGCTGCTGAGCCAAAACCTCAGTAACGAACAAGCAAATATTCAAATCCAAACAACAAAACCACAGCAGAGCTGCAAATGGAATACCCTCTCATTTTAATACATTTGAAAAGCAAAAATCAGAGTGTGATGCGGGCCACAGCCCAGCTGAGAATACCAAATCAGGGCTGAATGCACAAACATTTCATGCAAGAGTGTTTTTTTTTGTAGTCTTCTTTTTCTCATTGGCTATGACAAATTAGCATGCACAAATCTGGGCAGTGGATCAGAGATTAAAGTAAAGGTTCTCTCTCTCTCCTTGTTTCAGCATTTTCCTTTCAAAGTCTGGCACAATATGGAAAGAAAACCCATGGATGACCCACTTTTTTCACCTTTTCACAGCCTCCCCCACTTCTGACAGCTCTGGATTTTAACATCAAAAGCAGTATACGGCCCGGTAAAAGCACTCAACCCTGCCTGGGTCTAGTATTCTTGAGGCCTGGAGCATCTTCAAGGAGGACACTAGAATTAGACATGGAACTAAATGGAAAAAGCTTCAGGCTGTTTAAAAGCCTGAGTCAGTGAGTGAATGTCATGGAAATGGCCGAGCAGTGATTGAGATTCTGGACCCTGCTCTGCTCGTCCAGGAAGCCCAAGATGAATGTAGGTGACTTTAAATTAAAAAAAGAGGACACAATCAGCGAAATGAGTGAGTGGCCTCTACTCTCCATTCCTCTGTCTCATTCTTGGAAGTCATGTGAAGTTCAGGCGTAGTTCATGTGGCTCTTGAGACAAAAATGCATTCCAAGAAGAGAAGAGGACGACTAAATGACATGATTTGATTATATTGTCCTGCTTGCGGCGAGTACTCCAGCTGCCTCACTCCAGGAAAGTCACCTTGTCTTGCTAAGGGTGCGGAGATAAACGTGGGGTCGATTGCTCTTGGCATTAGATCACTTGCTGGGTTAAAGCTTTCATGCACTGTCAAACAGACAGGAGGAACTAAAAAAAGAATATAACAAATATTCAATAGTTGGGTTTACCTCCGAAATGATAAAGGAGAACACTAAGAGGGCTTCAGGAACTGCTCTTACAAAAGCCAACATCTTTGTCATCACGAACTTTTAGTCCCAGGAAACAAATGGCCTGCCAGTGATTTACAGTCCTCCGGGGGAATGGATTTATGATTAGCAGCCACTTTCTGAGATGACCACATCCTTCTAGCATACACACAACAATACATACACCAAGTGATAATGGATGCACCACTGACAGGTTTAAACTCACTAAAGCACAGATTACAAACATCATTACATCCCTCGTGGTCACCTCTGGAGGGAAATACTGCAATTTGCTGTTGCAACAGACTTTCCATTTATTAACCCTCACACGCTTTTTATCTGTACCATGATCTTTTTCATCACATGCATCTCTTGGAACTACAATGTGTTTGCATGGACACTTATGTTCCACTAACAGTCAGAATGTCGCACGTAACCGCCTCACTGATTTGATCAAGTCTGGTCTGAATGAACTTTCAATCAGGTCGAGAGGGGTGGTGCAAACCTTTGATAATCTGTTCAATAGGAAAATATTAGCACCTTATAACCATGTAAATGCTTAATCTGATTGTTTATTTCTAGTTGGGATACATAGATTCATTCTGTGCATGTTCACCTCACACATGGGTAACATTAGGTGACATTGCCATAGCAAAACAGAACTGGTCTGTGTACGATACAACTTTTCTCCTATATTATATATAACAAAAGATTTTATTAAAAAGATTTGAGAATTGTTGAGCGGCTCGATGATCAAAAAAAGATGATTGAAAAGATGAGTGAAGCCTGAATCCACTGAGCTAGAAGCACAAACATTGGACACAATGTTGGTCCATCTTGAAAATTGTATGAACAGGTGGCGTGAATTAATTGAATTTTCTCAAAAAAGCTAAATAAAAATAAAAGAATATTTTATTATATTTCTGTCAGATTAGATGCTTCACAGTCGGCAGAACCACTTTACGCATGCCAAAAAAAGTTATATTCTGATTAAATACTGTAAACGCACATCTTAGGAGATCACTTGGTTTAGCGTCCATGTAAACAGTTATGTTGGAATCTCTAATCAGAATGATTTCTGAAATATTGTCTACGTAGCCACAGCTATTGTATTGTTTCAGAATATTGAACACAGTCAACCATCATCACTTAAATGAGAACTGGTCTGGGTCAGCAGCACCACTTTGCCATGTGCCTACAGAGCAGTTTGCATTAGTCGCACGACACCACAGCTGAAAATGAAGACATTTCCGATGGGAGACTGAAAAGCTGCATTCACAAAGGAGTGAGAGGACCGTTGATTAAGGGTGATCCAACTGATCGGATTCGATTAGTGGTCTCTGTAAAGCCCAATCCTTAGAGCTCATCAGATAAACAAAACAGGCAGTTTCTCTATGCGCTGTTAAAATGCCACAGCCACACACACCACAGGACTCTGATGCTCATTGGCTGCTCCCATTGGGAGCGTTTCAGAAGCAGAGCGTCATGCCTGCCTGATGTTGCTGACTTGCTGACTTGTGTTTATTTCATCATTCCTCCTTGGTTTTTGTGCTTCTACTGTGTTTGAGTAGGCTACGTAGGTAAATCGTTTCATTATTTGGGACTTTTAAGTGTGTTTATTGTTAATATTTCTCACTTTGTGGTGCTGTAGAGCCTGAGCTGGTGATGGGTGTTTTATTTTGAAAATTAACCAAATGCACTTCGCTGTTTCGCTGTCTGACTTCCTGTCTGGCTAGATCTGCTCTGCAGTCCGCTTCCTCTAAAAATAGTGTTATCTCCACGGAGCAGAGCGGCGAGCGGCTTCTGGGGCGCTGCTGAAACATACCATGGTGCAGCCGGTGGAAACATGAGCATTGTCTAGAACGGCCGCTATCTAGACAATCTTCTGTTAGAGACGAAAGTGACTAAATACAAGCAGTGACCAGGTTGTGGAGTAGACTCAAACAACTAAGAGTGTTGATAAATACCCATTTACTTTTTCTTTATTCTCTTTTAACAGTTTACAGGTTACTTTTCATTATGTTTTAAACCCATTTTTTTTTAATTAGTGTACAATACATGCTAATGGTGATTTTACTATGCGAAGTGGGAAATCTCGCAGCTGTCTCCCGACATTTCACCGAGGCACGCCCCCTTTTGGTCGGAATATCCACTGTCCGACTCGGTGCTCCTGCGAGTACACCGAGTTGAGCGAGGATAGACAAACGACTCGTCAAACAAAGATGGCTGCGCCCGTAATTGATGTATTTTCTTTGTATTTGTACCAAGTTGGTCGTTTTAATGTCGATTTTAAATGCTCTTACACATTTGATTACATTGCTGCTTTAATCCGGTCACCAATTTATGCATTGCACAGTCTTGCTGTGCGTGCAATACAATGTAAAGTTTTGTTTTCGAGCTGGTTTGCTAAAGAGGCTAATGTAGCTAACAATAACAATAACAATGACTAGCCTGCTACTATCCTGATGGCGTCCATGTTCTTCCGACTCGTCGTGTAGCGATGACAAACGGGAACGCTATTTGTGCTACAAGCCAGGAAATGACGTCACGTTCTCGCGTAAGAGCATCTCGGGCGAGTGGTCTCCCATGTAACTGGAATGCAGCATTACCACTAGTAACCCAGTCTATATCAATACAAGACTTAAATGGGCGTATTGTACCATAAATGTAGATTCATTGATTTTTTCAGGTTATTTAAAAAAGGTTCAAATTTTAACATACATTTCCGTAATTTCCAAGAAAAAGTTACTTTCAGAGAACACCTCTGCTGCACATTCTCAACTTATAAAACAAACTAAGCAAAGCTTTAAGAGCCTGACAACAGCAGATGGTGGATAAAGTGGAAGCCTCATGAAACATGAATAAATCATTTCAACCATGCCTTTTTACCTCAGTAAAAGGCAAAGAAAGTCTCTGCCCCACAAACCAAAACCTTCTTTTACAACACAATAACTGACTTTTTGGAAAATGTGCTTTTTTAACTATGAGCAACTATGGTACTGGTATGAGACAGAGGTCACTGTCATCGCTGCCGTCATTAGTAGGTCTCACCGTGCCTTGAGTAACCCTCTGACACAGACAGTACACTGCCATTTGCTGGCAGCACCATTTAACATCACTCTGAGAAGACATTTCCACTCTGTTGTGTCTTCTACTTCATTTGGAGCAGTAGACACACCTCATGGAGGAGCCAATAGCTGTCTCATGCCGATCTGATCAGCAGCTGTAGCAGCTTCTGATGAAGCCCATGACTTCAGTTAATCCGTGAACACAGTATGGGGCTCATTTAAGGAGGTTTATTTGGTATCACTCCAGATTCTTTATCAAACCCCCTAATGTTAGTTAAGATGTCTGATACGCTTAAATGCACGCTAATCTGCCCCCCTATCAACCCACCCCTCCTAGCTAAAGTCTTTGCAGGTCAGGCTAGGCCACTGGTTCTCAAAGACCTGCAGCGGATGCTTTGTAACACAGTGCAGGCAGAACAGCCTTTTGTTCTGGAGCCATGGCATACCACACACAAACCAAATTTCTATTTAGCCACAGCTTTTAAATCATGTCTTTTTCGCAATCAAAACAGCATGTATGGGAATGTTGTCTGGAGCTTTTCAACCAGGGCTCAAATCAGTCTGTGAACTGAGATAGTAACCGGCCAACCATACAGACTTTGTGCTGGTGGATGTGCTTGATATAGTGAGTTGCTGAGTACAATGGACTACTGGAGTGGGCCGGACGGAGAGGTTGTTGGGCAAAACCCCATGGCCTGGTGGTCTAAAGCTGGATTTATACTTGATCAAGGAGTTACTGAGTTACTTCTGATTGCACAAGTTGATGCCACCCCTGTAAGACTACACAGATGTATCATACGTCAGGTCACAACGTGCTTTAATCATATTCCCCACATGATACCTCTGTAGCTGCTGTAACCCTGAAGTGTAGTTATGAGGAGGCAGCTATGTGTGTATGCTCTGTATGATATCATAACCATTTCTGGACCCTATATTTATATGTTTTGGTGACTAAATGTTCTTACTTGCAAAAAGTTTTGGAATCGGTCCAGTAGATCGCCTCAGCTTGCAGGCTGGCCATCTGGCATACCGGGCATCGTCCCGGTGGGCCGTTGACCCAATGTGGGCCGGTCTGGTCCGGTCCGCTATGTTTTTTTTTTTTTTTAGTTTTTTCTTCTTCTCTAAATTCCCTCCAATTGGCTACAGAGGGCTAGCAGTGTGTTCCCAGCATCGACACATATAATTGGTCTATTGTTTGTCATTGTCAATCAATCATGGGCTGACAGGCTCAGAGAGCCCTGACAGTGCTGTCAATCACTACACGAACCAGGGTGGCGCGGACCTCGATGGGCGGGACGGGCTGCTGCTGAGCCAGTAGTAACGTTAGTGAGTGGTAGTAGTGAGCGTCTTCCAAACTGTGTCCGCTACTTGAAATGGATAAGAGGAAGAAACAGCTGAGAAACAGCGATTAAAAAAGTCGAAGTCTCTGGAGGTGGAGGCTTCTAAATGTGCGAAGTTGACGGAGCTTTTTGGTGCCGGGACCAGTGACACCGACCCACCAGCAGCCACAGGTGCTGCTGCGCCGGGAGACGAGGGTGGAGGACCTAATGATGATGAGCGAGTGGAGGCAGACAGGGTCAGTAACGTCAGCCTGGGGCTGGCTAGGCTAAATGTTTGAGACATGTCCAAAACAAAGTAAAAGACGTTTTTACATTGAATGTGATGTGACCTCACTAACATACTGATGAATGCAGCTGCCGCTAATGCTAACGCAGCTGCCGCTAATGCTAACGTAGCTGCCGCTAATGCTAACGCAGCTGCCGCTAATGCTAACGCAGCTGCTCAGGGACTGAAACCATTATTGTTCTAACTTTGACAATCTAACATGTGGCAGCATATTAGCCCAGAGTTAAAGGGCTGTGACTGTTGGTAGCTGTGGTTGATTTTGTTCAAATATGCCGAATTGTGATAGTATGGGTTATTATTGTTCAGATGATTTAGCTAAGCTAGCTAACAGATGCTAACGTCAGCGGTCTCTTGTTGCCATAGCAACAGTAAACACTCACATGGCCTGATGAGCTGTAAATGGATGCAAAATCAAGCTGAGATACAAAACACAAGTAAACCTATAGGAAATAATAAGTTTAATTTGCAATATTTGCCATTGAATTTATTGTAATCTTTCAATTAATTTATTGTTTACTGAGGTGATAACTATCTAATAGGTATAATTTGTGTGTAACTTTAATTTGTGTGTAAATGTGTTACTTTTACTGTAGTTTTCAAATGGCTGTGTATAGTGTTAGTGTATAGTCTTGAGCATTTTCGGGTCACAAAGATCTGGCTTTTTTAAGTAAAGTGTCCTAATGAAAACACGACAAAGCCATTTGACTATCTTGTTCATAAATGATGGTGTCAGGACTTTTTTTTATGACACACACACTTTCATTGATAGGAATACTTGGTTTTGAGGAATGACCTCTATTTTGAGCATGTGACATGCTTTTGCAGGTTATCAACAAGGTTTTGCAGTTTGTAATAATTGTTTTGAGAAATGCACCAACTGTTGTGCAAATGTAAGTAATGATGTGAGAAAAACTCCACCCCGAGTCTGGTTTTGGGTTCTTCCCGTTAGTCTCGTCCCACCCCTGGTCATGACATAACTTCTGTTGTGATTTGACACTATAATGAACAAAGATTGATTGGTTGATTGCTATAGCTGTCAGTTTTAGTCCTTGAGTTCATAGCTACGTGCTTTATTTGTTAACTGCTATCAAGGAATATGACTCTCCTTTGTAGTATGTGTGAGAAAGGACGCCACGAGATTTGTGGACTTCTACGTGGTGTCCGCTGATAATGTAGTGGGCTGGTCTGGACAGAAAATGCCAGAGCTGAATTTTTGTCCCAGTCCACCCCTGCTTGCAGCCATGACATATGTGCAATGGCTGCAATGTAATCCTTTGGGGCAACTCTGAGCATCAAAGTTACGTCCGCTAGAACAGAAACACTGCGTCTTCAATATGCAGTCCACTACTTTTAGGACTGCACTTCCCTTGATGTTTAGCCACACAAGGTCAACTGATTGGGTTGTTTTCTGCACTAAGTGCTGTTCTTTTAACCTTTTGTACTACAGCAACTTCCTGCAGCCTGTTTGTGCGGACTGAGTACGCAGATACTTTGTTCTGTTCTAGTTTGATGGTTTTTAGCTCCAGAAATAAATGCTATAGCATTAGATAGATGTTTTTAGAAGTCAGTGTGTTCAGCTCTCAGCACTTTTGTAGCTTCTCAGCAAGGCAAGGCAAGTTTATTTTATGGAATTAGATTTGTGCCAAAAGAAACAAACACAACTTCTTAAATGTGTGTGTATGCTTGTAACGCCAACTTAACGGGACATAGCACGTTGGCTAACCTATACGGTAAAAGCTAATTTAACGTTACATAGCAAAACCTTGCTTTACTTTACTTATAACTTAACACAACAAATCAACAAAATGTCACTCTCAGACAATATATGTATGTAATAACTACTTATATTTCATTAGTTTTTTTTGTTGTGGATTGTTATTGTTGTTTTTCAGTGTCGTCGTCGTCGTCATCTTCTTCTTCTCTCCGTTCTAAAGCCAGGGTCGTTTAGCGCGCCAGCTACACATAACTTCCGGGGCACTAAGCCTACTGAGCTGTGTCAGTCAAAAACTAATTAGCCAATGGGGACGCTCTGCCGAAAAAGCCCGCCCACCCGAGAGGTTTGTGCCAAAACTGCAAACAAAAAGTCAGGGAGAGCAAACGAGAGAGTGCTGCAGAGAGACCGCAAAGCTGAGAGTCAGCCAAAAGTCTGAGCGGAGAGAGAGAAGCAGAGGGAACCGTAAACAAAATAATGCATTATTAGAAGAGTAAAAGACCAATACTTTACACTATTTGACAAATTATTTGATTGCAAGTTATAAGTTTTATTTTTGAAATTAGTTTTATGTTCTCTCAAATTCCTATTTTTGTTTGACATTTAAGAAGTTGTGTTTGTTTCTTTTGGCATAAATCTAATTCCATATTATTTGTATAGCACAATGCAGGCACAAGGCAACTCAAAGTGCTTTACAGGGGCATAAAATTATATTAATAGACATTAAAAATTGCATTTAAAATACATTAAACACAAGTAGGAAGACATCAAGAAACAAAACAGTAAAACAAGTTAGGTGGCAGTGGCAGCGGCAAACATAAAGGTCTTCAGCTTTGATTTAAAAGAGGTGACAGTTGGAGCGACCTGCAGTTTTCTGGGAGTTTGTTCCAGGTATGTGGCGCATAATAACTGAATGTTGCTTCTCCGTGTTTAATTTTGACTGTAGGGACTGAAAACAGTCATGTACCTGATGACCTCAGAGGTCTGGATGGGTCATAACGTAGCAGTAGATTAGAAATGTATTTTGGCCCTAAACCATTCAGTGCTTTATAAACCTCTTTAAGTGCTTTAAAAGTCTCTTTAGCTTCTCTCATCCTGTTTATACTTTCAAACTTTTTACTGTGTCGTCATTTTCACTTTCAGCTGTTTCAGGAGCCATGTTTAGTTACTGCTGGTGAAAACACAAGGTTTCCTGTAATGCTGCTTCATAATGAAAGCTTTTAAATGACTAAATAACGGGGGTCTTTTATTGTGAAGAACTTATAGGAAATTGAATGTTTTTGTAACTGAATTAGTGGAGCCACTTTGTTGCCGGTGATTCTTCGATAGTACTGCGTGGATCAAGACACGTCATTGTGCATCATTAGTTGAAGACACACCTTCAAACAGGTAGCTCAATTGTGGTGGTAATACAAATCCCTGCCACGCAGAGTCAAACCGAGTAGAGCCAGGCCAGCAGATGTAATGGAAAAATGGCAAGAGTTGCTCCAAAGGATTGCGTTGCATCTATGGCCAATACCCGATCCAGAATTTTAGGCAGTATCAGAACTACATGAAGTCTGGTTGTAGACTCAACATGGCTGGATGGCTGTTTGCTTGAATATTTTAGCCCTAACTTCTTTGCAAACAGTGGTGTCAAATTCCTTAGTCTGACACTAAAGGCTTTAATCATACTGATGTTAAATTGATCTCATGAGATATTTCTATATCTCTACCCTATTTCTTTATCTTAAACTTTTTTTATTTCGGCGAACTTCTTGTACTGTTGTCAGTGTTAAGACACTAAAATCTGATGCATTTGAGAAGAACTCAGCATATTGTGTTTCATGATAATGCAGAGAAATGTGTTATGCTCAGTACTCTGAATTAAGTTAGAACTGAAACCCTCACTTAAATGATCTGAATGAGAACCAGCCCTGTTCCTCAGTCCAAAATAAATCATGCCTGGATAAAGCCAGTCAGAAGATCCAATTGCAAGTCTCTACCAGCTCTGTGTATCCATGTGTATCCTAAATCAGATCAGATGCATCTTCACCTCTTTCTGAACACTTGAATCTATCTTACACTGTATGTCGCAGCTAAATTGTTAATGACAGACTTTGTGTACTTCATGTTCTATTAAACCCACACATGCATGACACTCTTACATGGTCTGGTTGTTTTTGGTCAGAGACCGTCTATGTTCAGGAGGCACACACACTAGTTCAAACACACTCTCCTGCAGTGTTTCCTGTCTACCCTGGCTGATCATTTCCCTGTAATCTAATGCTCTGCTGCTCAAGTGCGTCTCTGTGTATCATGAATTTACTTTCCGAGAACAATAGTGAACCTGTAATTCACTACTGACGACAGCAACACGCATGATTAAACTTTACCCTACTCCCAAACTAGTCTGACTCAAAGTCATAGTATGGTAATGTCTATACAAAAGTTCGCAAGTAGGCAAGCGTGATGACTTGCATATTTGAATGTTTTGCATGCAACACAAAGTCAAGTGTATGTCCTGTTAAGGCAAATGAGGTGTGTAGAGAATCCTGTATATGTGAGTGTGTGTGTACAAAGTACAGATAAAAGAGCTGCTGACATCGGAGCTATGTCAGCAGCTTATTCTTAAATAATATCTAAAACTGTATAGCTATAGTTTAGTCCAGGGGCATGTTTAATACCGGGCTCCTATACCCATCATTAACTGAACTTTCTGCACACCCCAGTCTGCTACCTTTGCAGAGGAGTTCAAAGAGCCATCTTCACTTGAGGAAACAGTCAGCCAGAAAAAGGAGGGAGAGCGCTAGGGACAAAATCAAGAGTGCTGCTGTCGACTGGCAGATCCAAGCTAGTCTCTTGAATTTACGATACGCATTTTCTAAGTCTTCTCTGCTTGTAAATATTTGCTTTGTAGGTCGCTGAAGGCAAAGGGAAGGAATCTGGTGCTATGATTGGTCAAATTCTTAATCTCTTCTTCTTTTGGTTTTCAGCAGGCCATACACTTGTTGGCGAAATGCTGGGGCCAAGAGAAGAGAGCCAAAAAGTAAAAAGTTAAAGTTAAAGTTAAAAAGTGCTAGCTGGAGCGGTCTGACTATAAGAGAAAAGAGTATTGTCTGTGCTCTGTAGGAGTGTTCCAATTTTCTTATTTTTTTTATTCAAAAACCTGTAAACCTCACTGTGTTGAACTGACATCATATGCAATGTGAATTAATGCACATAATCTTTTAACTGAGTGGAGATGTTCATATATCAATACATGTTCATTATATATTGTTCTCAAAGGTTTTTTTAACTGTATTGTTTCAACTTTGTAATGTGACTAAAGTGCATCTAATTAGGACTGATCCCGTCTGGCCGATCCACTTACTGAGGCCAGTATCTGTGCTGATATGGATCCATATATCGGCTCAGGGCATCTCTATATTACTGCTACACAATTAAAGCTGCAAAACTTGATTGAGCCCAGTCAGAAATATACGCTGGAAGAGTCAGCAAACATTTCACTGGATGGATGGTTTCAGGGAAATTTTAGGTGAAACTCAGGAGAGACAGCCACCAAGAGACCGATGAATGTTGTTTGGTCAGGTGTAGGAGAGTTCCCATTAGAAGGATAGGACTGATAATATCATTTTGCTACGGTCTTCGTATACTACAACCTGTCCTTCTCTCAACACAGACTTCCGGTCATAATTTACTTTTAATTATTTGAGATTTTAATGATCTGAAATGACTTAAAAGCCATAGAGGAGCTCCATTTCCAGATCTTTATCAGTGTTTGGCCTCTTTTTGGTGCAGCTGACACAACGTCTCCTTCCTTCAAATTCTGAATTGGATGTCAATTATCATGGCAACAGCAGAAGCTTTGAAGCATTTGGGTAAGTCCTACACAAGTCAATAGTACATTTGTTGGGAACATCTCTCAGCTGGGGATTAATACACATTTGGTGCTCTAGTGTGTATTTGGGGTAGCAGGACAGCGTACGTGTGGTGAAATAACTACAATTCATGTTGTCGACAGAACAATGCACTCAGTGGCTTATTGATTCTTCTGTGCTTCAAAGCACTGACAGATATGATGATTTGATACTTGTTAGTAGGATCAATCCACTGTTGATTTTGGCCTTTTTGTTTGAAAATAAGGAAAATATAGTATATCACCAGATTTTTCCTTTAATATCCACGTCAAACAAAGAACTGTCAAGCAGTTACTGTACAGCCTTCTACTAGCCTTTTTTACAGATGAACTCCGGACACTATCCAGACATTTTCCGGAGTTGCCCTTTAACACAACACTGTCCGTGTCAGACCTGTTTTCATGTATGGTTTCTCTGTTTGGTTGGGTGGACCATAGAGGAGGAGGACTTGTCAGTAATGATAACTGTTTTTGTGTTTGGACATTTCAGCAACATCAAGGAAACAGTGGAAAGCAATATACAGGCAATTAGAAAAGAGGACAAAGCAGTTACACTCCCTGCAACGTCATCAACATTATCACTACACTCACTCGCTCACTAGTTTGCAATGAATTCTCCAGATAATGGCCTGCTCAACTCACACATGAGCTCAATCAAACATTACACAGACTCTGTACTAGTTACCTGGGTAAAGTCTGTTTAATGTCCGGGCTCCGATTCACATATACAGCTCCCCCAAGTAATGTCCGGACCTATTTCAGGATAGCAGTGCATGTGTGAGAGTGACTACTGAAATGATTTCTTTACAAAGCTAACTCAACCATGGTTTCCAGATAAAATGTACCATTAATTGCTTTTCATTAAGTCAAAAGGATGCACAACCTTAAGCAATGGCAAGCATTGAGATGAAAGAGTGCAAGAAGGAACATGTATGCTTATGCAGGAACTCCCTGAATTGTCTTGCATGCTTCCAAAGGGGTCAAAGGTCAATATAAATTTTCAATAAAAAGAAGCACCAGTGGAGCCAACAGGAATTCACTGAAACCATCTTGCCATCTCTGTGAACATGATCATTCAGCCACTGTTGTCATTTGTGTCTGCTCACTACTCAGTATTCCTGCTTTAAAGCTCTGAAAGCGAGTTAGTGTCAGTCTCAATAACTATGCAGCAGACTGTGTGCTTCTCCAAAAGGGCCTGACTCCTCTGTCCTCCAGCTGAGGGACAGTTTGATGTTGTCTCAAACAACTGGGCCAATCTGCCACCCTGTGATGGCCAAAATTGAATGATGGGGTTTGGGTTCGGTACAGAAACTGCAGACAGTGAGATGAGACCCTGGGCAGTCTGCTTATTTGAAGCAGCTGGCTGGATGTGCGGCCCACAAAGAGAGGTAATGAGAAGACATAAACAGTTCACCCACCAACACCATCCGCCTGGTTCAACCACAACAGCTTCCTGGCTTCCCCCTCTCTGGCTTATCCTCCAGCCAGGTCCTCCACACTACCCCAGCCCAGGAAAAAATAGTCCTGGCTCCAATTTCACAATGTAATCAAAAGACTGGCCTTTGTGGGAGCGCCCAGAGGACAGGAGCCTGGCAGAGTGGAGGACAAGGAGGAGGAGGATCAAAGAAGGGGGATCAGGCATTAGTTTATGTAACCAAGGTCAGCTGGTGGAAAAACATAATAATCCTTGGCGAGGGCAAAAACAGTAAGAGCAAGAGGGATGAGGGTTGACAGAGGTAAGGGAAATATGAAAACAAACAGATAAAAGTCGCAGCGGGGAGGCCTCCATTTGCGTGGCCTGTGCTTCTGGTTTGGCGTGGGGAGGAATAATTGGGAGCAGCGGCTGACACTTTAAATAGCTGCAGAATGTGGTGGGATGCGGTTTGGGGGGAAGTGGACTTGACACCGCAGGAGGAGGAAACTGGATGGATCCCATGAGCCATTGTGTAATTCAGATGAATAGAAGGAAATAGTTAAAAAAGGTTTGAGTGATTGCCCTCTTGACACATCTGGCTATTTTGGTGCACAAGAATTATCACTTATAATGATTATGTGAGAATAAAAATGATAAAAATGAGTTAGTCTTCTAAATCTAGAAGACTAGATTTCTAAAACAATCCTATTATGAAGTTGGACCAAGGGCAACCAAATTACTGGCAAAACGATTAAAAAAACAGCAAGCGGATCGGACAATTCACAAGATAAGGGATACAAGTACGAATCAAATAATTCATGACCCCAAAGAGATTGGAACTCAGTTTATGAACTACTATAGAGACTTGTACAGCCAGCCTCCCTCTGCTGACACTGGCCAAATGAAACCTTTCCTTGAGAAACTGGACTTACCATCAATTGGAAAAAATCAAAATGATCATCTGACCTCACCCATCACAAAAGCAGAGATCGAGAAAGCGATAAATAAACTAAAAACAGTCTACCATCCGAGTGGTATAAAACATTTAATGTACAGCTTATACCTCTCCTCGAAAAATCATTCAACTATACATTTGAATATGGTGAAATGCCCCCTTCCTGGAAAGAAGCGGTAATAACAGTGATCCCCAAGAAAAACAACAGTGAGACTTGTTAAGATTATAGACCCATATCACTACTCAATGTTGATTATAAATTATATACTTCAATTATCGCCAAAAGATATGAATACTTTATCAGTAACATTATCGATGAAGACCAGACAGGCTTTATTAAGGGACGTCAAACCCAGGATAATATAAGGAGAACTTTACATATTATTAACTATATTCTAAAAAAGAAAAAATGTGCAGCCTTAATAAGCCTTGATGCGGAAAAGGCTTTTGATAGCGTAAATTGGACTTTTCTATATCAGGTACTTGAAAAATTCGGACTTAACGACAAAGCTGTCAGATGTATTAAAAAACTTTACCAAAACCCGACCGCAAGGATAAAAATAAACGGCAGTTTGACTGAGAGCATAACTTTAGGACGATCCACTAGACAGGGCTGCTGTCTCTCTCCAACCTTGTTTGCAATCTTCATAGAGCCCCTGGCACAAGCAATTAGGCAAAATGGAGATCTTAAAGGAATAGAGGTTGGGGGAGAGGAACATATCATTGGACTTTTTGCTGATGATGTGATCTGTTTTTTAGAGGACCCAGACACATGCATTCCCATACTAATCAACCAATTAGAGATGTTTGGCTTTTGTTCTGGATACAAGCTTAACTTGACCAAAACACAGGTCCTAACATTCAACTACTCCCCATCCAAAATCATACAACAAAAGCATAATCTAACCTGGAGAGCAACAAAGATGAAATATCTCGGGGTCACTTTAACACAAAACACTGGTGATTTATATGAAGCTAATTACGTCAAACTAGATAAGGAAATTAAGAGTGATTTGGACAGGTGGGATATCCTTCCATTAGACATTGGTTCACGAATAGAGACCATAAAAATGAGTGTTCTACCCCGACTTCTTTACCTGTTTCAATCACTACCCATTGAGATACCCGAAAAACAATTCAGACTGTGGGACAAAATCATTTCAAGGTTTATATGGAATGGTCACAGACCGAGAATCAAATTTGAAACATTACAGATTGGAAAGGATAAGGGGGGTTTGGCATTGCCAAACCTTAAGGGATATTTTCATGCTGCACAAATTAGATATGTAATCTGTTGGTGTGACGAAGATTATGTAGCCAAACGGAAGAATTTAGAAAAATCGGTAAAAGGAAGAGAAATTCAAAGTCTTATTGGAGACAGAGAAGAAGCAATGAGTGTAATTAAACAGGTAAATACAGTCACTCAGTTTACGCTAAAATTATGGTTTAATCTGGTACGAAAATATAAACTAGAGAAAGAGCTCAGACTGCTTCGGTGGATAGCTTATGACAAGAGTTTTATCCCTGGCTCTCTTGACCAAAGATATAAGCAATGGATTCCTAATGGATTAACAGCGATATGTACAGCAATTAAAAATGGGAATTTCATGAGCTTCCAGGAGATTAAACAAAAATATGATTTAAGTAACCAAGATCATTTCAGATATTTGCAGATAAGGAGCTTTTTCAATAAAGAAATACAACACAGTGTAAATCTGGACAAAAATTCAATAATCAAAACCATAACTGAAGCCTATAATGCAAAGAAATTCAGAAAAATATCAACAGTCTATGGGCACATAATGGAGGCAAAAGGGCATACAACGACATATGTAAAACTGAAGTGGCAGAGAGAACTGGGTGTGAACATATCTGATGATGAGTGGACACATATTTGGAAAACACAGCAGTCAACAACATCATCACGTGTTTGGAGATTACATTGCTGGAAAAATTTAATTAGATTTTTTATAACACCCGAAATTAGGAATAAACATACCTCATTACCACAGCCATGTTGGAGAAGCTGTGGAGATGTAAATGTAAACCACTCACATGTGTTCTGGCTATGTCCTAAGATCGCAAAATTCTGGGAAGATGTTCATTTAGTTATAGGCAGAATTTTGGGTTATGGTGTGTTCAAGTCGTGTACATTATTATATCTTGGTGTCATTACGGGAAATGTTGTGTCGAAAGACGATAGATACATATTGAAAATTATGTTAGTAGCCTGTAAAAAGGCAATTACAAGAAAATGGTACAGGACAGACCCGCCATCACAGGAAGATTGGATCAAAGTTATGGACGAAATCCATATTATGGAACAACTGACTTATAAAATAAGGACTCAAGAGGATCAGTGCCACCGGAAGTGGGAGAAATGGACTGAATACGTAAAACGACAGGACAAGGACCATCACATTGACATTAAAAAAAAGGATCAAACTGTAGAAGCATGGTAATCCAACATGTTCTATTTTATGTTCTTTTTCAGATTTTTGTTTTTTTTCTTTGTTCACCCCCACCCCCCTTGTATAATGTTTATACACTGCTAAAGAAAAACAATAAAAAGAAAGTGTCAAAAAAAAAAAAATGAGTTAGGGCTACCATTTCTTTTCCTGTGTATAATTATTGCACAAGCACACGCAGAAAAATAAGAATTTAGTTTCCTACCTGTGGAAGTTCAGTGCTCTTTTCCTGCCATTTCCAGTCTTTCCATGGCTCCCATGAGGATTTGTCAAAACCTGGAGGCGGACAAGCAAGTTAGAAAATCCACCAAGCATTTTTACAGCTTTCTTTCCTAAAAGCCAAAAGCATGACATAGAGAACAACACAAACTGCCACTGCGAGAGACCATAATGTGGAAACAGATGATGATAGCAGGAGTCAGTGGCTGAAGAAATCTCCACTACTAGTGAGCTTAAATCATTTGCAACACCTGCCATGTCTTCTTAATTCATGCTTTGCAGGTGAGGGCCCCTGTTCTTCATACGAGGCAACTATTGTTCAGTACAACAACAAAGACTATGCTGAACACTGCGAGGCAAGAGCAGCCACAAAGTCACCTTTTCAAATCCAGACAAATGGCTGCCACAGAGAAGAGAGCCTGGCACAGCATGGAACATGACACTCTGTAGCACTTTCATAGCACATACTCAAAGCTACAGTGAGAAATGGTTAGGAGAGGATTTAAGGATCATCAGGATTTAAGATACAATGAAAAATGTAGGACTGAGGTTTAAAATTTGCTATGAGAAGGTAAGTCTATCTTCTAGGGGCATCAAATTCCACTCTCTCTGGCTATCTATCCTTATCACTGCCCGATTCCAAATAACACTGACAGAAATTCCCACACAGAAAAAAGTATAAGAACCTGCCATATCTAACTGTGTCTAAAATCCATTACATTGCATGCGCAGTCTGGGGTTTTTCCACACCGATTTTAATTAGTCTGGACAGCAAAAATCCAAATGAAAAGCAATTTTTGCAAATCAAACCAAACCACATTTGGAGGAGGTTGGAAAGCAACTCATATCTAATTTCTACAGATGCGTCTCAGTCTGGACTATCTAAAAGCTCATGGACACAACTACATGGTCAAGTTCAGAGTGACAGAAATGCATCAAAGCAGCTGAGCAGAATCCACGCTGCTACTAGCAGAGGGGTGTGGAAAACGACACAGAGAACAACTGTCCGAGCTGAGTAGACTTCATGATTGTTGGGAGAGTAAGATGATGGATCTCCTTTTCTCATGCCTTCATCTTAGAAGGCTCTGTCCCCAGCGTACATAGTGACTGACATAGGTTGGTGATGTCTGGACACAATAATCTGCTCTGACCACAGTGCAGACAGTTTGTCTTTCAAATCTTATTTGAGAAACAAATCTGATTTGCCTGCAGTGAAAAATAGCAATAGTAGCATGAATTTTGAGCTTGGATTAAGATCAAACCAGGCCGAATGTTTAACTTTTTCCACATTTGAATGGCTCAATTTATAGATATATAATGACAGCCATAATTTGGATTATATTTAATACACAAAATGTTGAACAGAATCACACTTCAATTCTACTAAACTGCTGTACTGTATAACCCCAAGCTCAAACAACCAAGCTGCATGGGTCCAATTCTGAGAAACAGATGATCTGAAATTAAAACTGGATCCTTCTCAGCTTTTTAAAACCCTAATAATTTCTCATCTCATGCTGTCCTTCACCACAGGTGTCCTTGAAGGTGTAAATGCAGTATCATTCTGTTGCCAGAGAAGATCCAAATGATAGTCATTGTCAAGGAATGTTACCTTAACTTGGAAGAAGTTTGGTCTAACCTGGAGTTTTTCCAATACACCCTCAGGTTTGTAAAAAAGTTTGCCTGCTGATCCTGCATCTACTATCTCTGCCCCTGGCTGAAACACGTTGGGTCTTGTTTTATGGCGACTCCCTCAGATGCGAAGCTGGCTCTGATGCAAGACTAACTAACTTATACATATATAGATCTCATTTATGTTTGACCCAGACTGTGAGGATAAGTCCTAAAGCTGAGCTGCAAGAAGACATGTTTGAAGATGACTGTGCAGAGAGCAGTTTGTTGGAATTGCGGACAAGATTGATACACTAATAGGATTGACGTGACAGGAACAGGAAGGATTGCGGTCTTTGCTCTAATGTTTGTTCCCCTAAGGGAGTTTCCAATTCAAGGATTAAGGCTGACTTGTATCACACAATGGTTCATCAGGTTGGGCAAACAGGGTACAGATGGGTTATCAGAGGGCCTGGAGCACCTTTACTTAAAGAATGTTAGTGGATACGTTCAGCTTTTGGAGACTAGAGGCAGCGAAGCCATGTCCTCCAGCCAATAGCTCTTTTGACATCAGGCCAAATGAAGAAACCTTTTGTAAGAGCACTCACACAACAACAGCCAGACACACGCTTTCATGTTTAGGGGACGACTTGAATCCGGATGCATTTAAGCCTTAAGCCTTTGTGGCCATGAAAAGGGACTGTGCCAAGTTCAGCCAGGCTTCCCATTGTTAGGAAATGTACAGTGACTCAACTGGTGACATGGTGTGCTCACTCACCCTTGCCAAAACTAGTGAGTCACTGGCCAAAAAAGGCAGGCACACCCCCCCTCCACAGCAAACTCTACACAGAGGGACATCAAACCCATGAGTCCTCTCATACACATCCACTGCTCCAAATGCACAGGGTTTTTTAGACAGCGCCGAGAGGGACCGAACTAAACACAAATCAGGTCAGATTAACATGGGAAAGAAAAATATCACTGTCACAGCACAGCGGATGCAGGGGGTATATTTTCTGTAAACAGGAGGCACGTCCTTCAGAGTAACTAAAACCGTCACAAAAAGAATTCTCGTGAGAAAACAGACTTCAAAAAGAGGCCATTTCCAGGCATTATAAAATCCTAAATTTAGTCTGAGCTTTTACCCATGACTTGGCAACGCTGGAGAATTTTGGTACACATGATAGCACCATAATGTTCGTTTTTTTTAACTGGATCCTTTATTTTGTCTGTTCAGTGGAGTTGGAACATGTACATATCCCAAACACATCAAAACAGCCAGCTCTTCACAAGAGGAAATGACACAGCGTCACTAAAACCAACAGTGCCACCATTCCTGAGGTTGTTAAGCTGTTGGCCTTAAAACTACCACTGACAGTGTGCCTTTGGCCACGGCCGCTCTGTAATTAAATACCAGAAATTTCAGCTTTTTTCCCTTTGCTCCTTGGAAAATATATACAGGGTCTAAATACAACTGCTGCCCTGCCCTCTCAAGCTCGTTGGCTCAGAGCTGATGCCATCCTGCTTCATTCCTCAACCCACATCTGGTCATTCAACCTCAGAATGAATAAAGGTTATACTAACAAATTCCACCAGAAATAAGGCAGAAAGGGCAGCCTTGGTGTCAAACTGAAGCTGAAATAGTGCTGTGGTTGAATTCCAGAGAGACAGAGGTATATGTGCCACTGAATCCAAACAGCAGAAACCTTCCTTGAAAGTACTCTCCAGCAGTGTAAGCACACGGATTAATATTTTAACTTTATAGTAAACTAATGTGAGACTGGGCATCTATCTCTAAGCCCCAATGAGATAGAGGATGAACGCTTTCCAGCGACAGCTCGGTCATTAAGTCTAATTGTGTTCTCACACTGAACATGACAAGCAGCATTCTGTTGCCATGGCCAATTCATTCATTTGCAGGAAAGGATAAGCTCGTCATCGTAATCTGACAACACCACATGGCATGTGTGCCAGTTCCCCCAGCTCCCATTAGCAATGATTGATTTTTCGTAAGTCAGTGGGGGAGAGGCACATAAGGGTCATCAGCTACACCTCATCTGCCTGCTTTAATTAACGCTTCTCTATCCATCCTCACAGTAGCTTTTTTTACGTGACAAACATAACATTGCTTAAAGTGAGAAAGCTTCACATGTGCTGATTATTTCTTATCTATAGACAGACTCCCACAATATAAGTTAAGCTAATTTTAATGCCTTAATCCCCATTCCTTTTTGCAATTTCAGAAGAGTGCCGTCTCCAACGTTGATGAAGGCTCTCAGTCATCCAGGTCATGGTAATTCTAAGTGCTGTATTGTAGGCAACTGGACTTGTTTCAGTTTCCTGAAGAAGTTTCACCTCTCATCCAAGAGGCTTCTTCAGTTCTAACTAACTGGAGGGGAGCTGCAGGCTTTTAAACTCTGTGTGGGAGTGTCCTTACAGAGTCATTAAGGACACGTGTGAGCTCTGAGTTTCAGAGTCATTAGGGCCACTTGTGGATTGTTGACCCAACCAGTCTTCATGTGGGTTGTTAGGGCTAGCTGAGCCCAGGTGTGAGCGGTTGTTAAGCTGTCTGGGGAGGGAACTCAGTACTGCATTGTGGGTGATAAGTAATGTCGTAGGCCACGTCCTCTGTTCAAAGACAGTTGTTCCAGTTTGACATAGATGGATTCTTTTACTCCTCTTTCAAACCATCTGTCTTCTCTGGCCAAGATGTTTACATTGTTGTCCTCAAAGGAATGATTTTTCTCCTTCAGATATAAGTGGACAGCAGAGTCGGCCCTTGTGTGTTGTACCATTGGTTTATGAAGAGGTTGTTTTGTCTCCCCAATGTACAAATCTGTGCATTCCTGGCTGCATTGAACAACATAAACTACATCACTCTGTTTATGCCTGGGTGTTTTGTCCTTAGGATGGACAAGTTTCTGCCTCAGCGTGTTTGTAGGTTTGAAGTGAACTGGGATATGATGTTTATTAAAGATCCTCCTGAGTTTCTCAGATATTCCCGCGACATAGGGAATGACGATGTTACGTTTTTTCCGTCTCCTCCTCTCTGTCTGCTCTGGATCGTCTCTAATATATCTAAAATTCCCCCTTAAAGTGTAACTCTCGCCAAAATGCAACCTAGGCTTTTTTTGTGAATGTAAAAGCATAATTACGACGAAAAAGCCACTTTTAAGATTTACCGTAGTTTCGTTTTCAGGTCAAAATCATTTTTAATGGCGTGCTAGGGGCAACATTACTCAGACTCAGACAACTTTATTAATCCCACCAGGGGCAATTGGTTTCGTCAGCTTGCATACTGGCACAGTACAAAAACACAGTACACACAATAAATAGATAGGGAATAAGGTAGAGTAAGTAAATTACGGTAGCATCAAAATCGCCATTTTTAAAACACTAAGAAGAACAACTCACGTTAGCAGTAGCAGTAGCCGTCCTGCCAGAGAAGAGTCGATCCCCGAGTACGGCGTAACATGGAGCCTTCTCCTCCATGTTACGTCGCACTCGGGGATCGACGCATCTCGACTGGCAGGATGGTGGCCAGCGGAGCAAGCTACTGCTAACGTGAGTTGTTCAAAAACCTTTTTAGTAAACTCTGTGTACACAAACAATGTTCTCAATGCTCGGGTTCATGTGTAGAGACCCTGGTGATACTACGAGCAAAGTTTCATGTTGTGTTGAGTCTTCTTAGTGTTTTAAAAATAGCGATTTTGATGCTACCATACAGCTGCCCCTAGCACGCAATTGAAAATGATTTTGACCCGAAAACGAAACTACGATAAATCTTAAAAGTGGCTTTTTCGTCGTAATTATGCTTTTACACGAAGGTTTGACTCGGGTACATTCACAAAAAAAGCCTAGGTTGCATTTTGGCGAGAGTTTCACTTTAATGGATAATTGTAGCTTATAAACACTTTAGTCTTATTTTTGAAGTTTTTGCAATTAAAGTTACAATAACTTTTTTGCAATTGCTCAGATCTGGGAACATGGTGACATTGCTATAATGAAGTCCTACATGGACAGTTTGCTAAGATTGTCTAAGTCACTTTATTTGGAGGTGAAACAAAAAAATCGGCTCACCTCAAATGTCAGCATTAATCTCTCATAGCACACAACTACAGTAAGTACAGCAGGTCAACGTTGTACCTGGATGTTGGTCTGTTATGATGGATGCTTGTAACAATGGATGATACTTCTACTGTTTGCCTTTGTTTTCTACCCTGAATAAGTTTGCTTTGTATGATTGTCATGCTTCTTTACTTATTTTTTTCAAGTGTTGCTGTGTTTCCAAAACTCAGCAATTTACATGAAGAGTGCGATGTTAGTATTGAAAAGTACACAAAGACTACCAGTCTTACACAATAATAATGTCAACATGTTTAAAGCTGCTATAAGGAACTTTCATTTTGTGTTGATTCTGGTGGCCCCTGTGAACAAAATTGGTATGAGCACCATCCCCTCTGTTAATAAAGATCTTGATCCAACACGTGTTCATTTGTTTGGAAAGCAATTCAAAGAAAGACACAACATATTTTTAATAACATTTCTCTTTCTTAAACCCAGCTGTTTGTAGGATGCATAGCGATGAGTTAATGTGTTAATTTATGGCTACACAAGATTAATAACTGTAATATGAGGAAGGTGAAAAAAGTCAATTTTTTTTAGTGCCGTTCATGAATCTAGGTTAGCCTGCATGTAGCCTACAGCTAAAAGATTCGGCTGCTCAGTAATGGTAATTTTGTTGACAAACCTAAAGTTCTCAAGATTCTCTAGATTTCGAGGGGGTTAGGGCTAACCCTTCAAGGCAGTAACAGGCATTAAGAGAAACTGCATAGAAATAGCCAGTCTTCTCATTGATCTAGTCTAGTTTGTTCATGTAGGTCATATAGAGACATCAGTATTAAACTGCGACTCTTTCATAACCAGTTAAAAACTCCTTGCAGTACGTTTAAGGAGTAATGTTTACTTTGTTAACATCTAAGTTAGGCTGTCAGCATGCCAACATTTTCTAAATGGCACTTAACACAAAGTACAGCTCAGGCCGACGGGAATGTGTTAAGTTTTGCAGGCATTTGGTCTTAAACCAAAGTACTGGACAATCAAAATTTTAACCTGATGATGGCGATAGATCAAAAGTTAAGGGATCACAAATGTTAATTGATAGGAATTCATCCTCAGGGGAACGTGAACTAAAATGGTGGACTATGCAGCTTATGTGGCTAAAAAACAGACCCAAGTTGTAATAAATTTGAATTATGCTTTAAAAGTTTACTGTTCTGGACACTAAATCTTCATTTTTAAAGTTACAGGTTTGTTATTTTACTTAAAGTCCAGGGATTGTAACACTTATTGTCCTTTCAGACTCTGAGTCAATCTGATTTAGAGGCGGCAGACAGCAGAATTTTTGCGGCCAGCAGCCACCAACAATCAATTTGCTGAAGATGATGTCATGCCTAAATCAACCAGAGAAATATTCACCTACACCACAGACGGCTTTGTTGCAAATATTCCTGTTGAAATTCACGCAAAGTACAGCAATAAATCCAGTGTTGCTTGATTGTTTTCAGATGGCGCTCAATAGCTTGGATATGCAGCAGCAGCAGAGCCCAGGGGCAATCAATGAGGATATCCCCGAATGCCACTGTGCCAAACCCATGAGGCCCATAGTGTTTAGTCCAGTTGTTCAGCAGCCCAGACACCTTGCACAAAATTAGGACTTATCAGTTTGACAAAGCAGTGTCGGTGGCTCATTTGTAAAAGGAAAAGAGGTTGAACGTTTTCCTATTTGACATTATATGATTAGAACATAATACTGAAATTATGAAATAGTTCCTGTTCTGTAAATCCGCCCACAGATGACTTACATCTTAATCTGTCTGATTTAGAAACACAGAGCCAGGCTGGCGCCTAATTCACAGAGGGCATGGTTGTTTCATTTTCATTTCTTTAAATTATGGGAAGAAAATCACATCACGTACATACAGTATTTCCACAACATTCAATTAGCAAAGGCAGCCAGCCACTGCAGCACCGCCACCAACACTCCAACAGGATTTCAACATTTCAAATTTGATGAAAGAGTCACTTCTATTTGTGTGAAAGGGAGGCTCCACACTGTCCACAGTGTTACAAACATAAGACTGTTGAAGAGCTGAAGCAAAGTTGCAAACCAGAGTGACATGAAGCGATGGTGAAGCAGGCCTGAAGGTAGAAAAATGGTAAATGGCAGTCAGTGGTCCGTTTTTATAGATATATAAACAGTCATGTAGTATCCTCCGTGTCCAGTTCAAAAGCTGTGCACTGAAATGACTATTTTATATGAGACTAAATGTTTCAACTTCAAAGTGAAGGCTATTTTAATTTAGATTTTAAGTGTTAAAGTGGTGATACTTTTATCGTCAACAAATCCAATGCAAACCCAACGGTGAGCTGATCCTACTAATAAGTATTGTGTGTGTGTGTGTGCACAGTCATTCCTGTGTGCCATAGAGCTCCATTTGTCAACTAGCCACTGTACTTTATTTAGACTCCATCCCACATACACCGAAATTCACTCACTAGCATACTCACAAATGCGAATTAGTTCACGGCCCAAAATAGTTCCTAACAAATGCACTCTTCCTGTTCGAGTAGTGTTTAATAAACCCTACAGTGACCAGCTTTTTAAAGAAATTATTGTGTTTATCTTAGGGAGGAAACTATAAATCTGTTAGGTGATTTTAAAATTTTGAGTGCCACAGGGCCAGGGTGGGGCCAGGTGTTCTTGTATAAATTGCTCTCACTCATAGGTACCAGCCACCTAAATACGCCTGACTTTTTTAGTAAGATCCATGCATAATTCCCTGAGAAATTAATGAAAAACATGCAATGCTAAAGAAAGTGAGAGAAAAAATTCCTGGATCCATCCACCGATTATTCTGGACCAGGACCCATCCTCCATCCAAGTTTTGGGGAAATCTACTTAGTAGTTTTTGTGTAATCTTGCTGACAAACCAACCACCCAACAAACAAATGGAACCAGGGGAAAGCGTCACTTCCCTAGCGGAGGTAATTACAGAAAATATATTGAAAAATATCATGATTGCTAATTTCACTCAGGACTAATTTGAAGCTGAGGATTTTTGCATCAAATTCCATAAAAAGTACTACAGCACTACTCTGTACTACAGCAACACTAATGAGTATGAGTTCTAAATGAGGCCATCGCCTTTCGATTGCCTTCTACTATGCAGGATATCAGGTCATGGGGTCATCATAGTAATCAGTTTGTTGTCCATGATCAATAAGCAGCAGACTGAACATGTGTAATCAATAAGGGCCCAGAGAGAGCATTTTTATTTAACATCCCAGTCTGTTCAGTTTTGTTCATCTGCAAACATTTTCCATCTCCCATGACACCCATTTCCATTAAGACCATTTCTTACTTTGATAGAGACACCATTTGCACCTGGTAATAAAATGTGATCTTTATCCCGACAGGTAACCCAGATGAGGAAAAATGCATGTTAATGCAAAGTGTAAATGATCCAGCTTGCATTGTGTTCAGATCTTGGTAGGAGTAAATGTAATCTGTTCATGCAATCTTTTCCCTACACAATATAACACTGATACAGATATTTGTTCTCACCTTATTTGGAGAGCAAGTGAAATTTAGAGGGTGAGCAAGTTAGGAAGCTAAAAGAGATGCACCAGTAATAACTTGTTAAACGTCTATTCTGCACAATGAAAATGCCAAAGAATGCATTATTCAACCGAACCATTGGTGCCAACCTGAAAACAAAACATACCGCGATTAATCATCTGTTCGATCCACTTTAACAATACATGCGTGCTTGTTGTTGCTGCGCAACATATTCGTGTCACACAAAACCTGATTCCATGATCAATGTGATTGCATATGTATTTCCAGAGACGTGGCTACAAAATGGTTTTACACCATAGTAATTCACTTCAGCCTGGCCCTTAGCTGGTAACAGTATGGACCAACTCTGCTGTGAAGAATGCAGGGACGAAACCAAAGTGACGTTGGACTTCTTATTCCTCTTCTGTGGCAGTGAACACAACACACAGCCTTTCAGTAACTATTGAGACTGCAAACTCAGCTCATCTACACACTTCATGGCTGACTAACTACTTACTCCTAATAGCACCAACATTTCTGTGACTGCAGTGAGAGGATAAGAACCCGATTTAGGGCCAATACCAACACTATTCTTTTAAAATATTTATACACAGAATGTATTCATAAACACAGAATTTTTATTTGCAATTATGCCTTAAATGTGGTCATCAAACACTAGTGACAAACACATGTATGTAATAGAAGCAGGATATTATACTGTACAGTTTAACAATACGCTTAATTGTCAAAAATCAGGGCCTTGAAACAGTCAACCTCACTAGGAAATTAATATTCATAAAATAACCCAAGAATCTTTTTCCAGGCCAATATATCGATCAGGCTCTAGTTAAGATGTATTTGAAGATCAAAGTATTTGTATTAGGCTGTATTAGGATTGTATTCTTTACATACACTTCTACCCCACTTCCAAGCGGCCGCGGCGACCTCTTGCGACTGCAGCCAACCCATAACAAGAACCCGTCTCCACCCAAATTCGATACTCAACTCATGTCTGTGCAGGAAACCTGAGAGAAAGACATTTTTAAAGTGTGTGTTCAGATCTCAGTAATTTTGTAGCGTCCAACTGAATCTCTCTAGTTTCTCTGTCCTGTTTGTACTTTGAAACATCTGCTGAATTTTACCGTTTTGTCGTGTTGCTTTCAGCTGTTTCACTGCTGGTAAAAACACAACGTTTCTGTAATGCTGCGTCATAATAAAAGCTTTTAAATGACTAAATAATGGGGGGGCTTTTATTGTGAAGAAGTTATAGGAAATTAAATGTGTTTGTAACTGGATTAGTGGAGCCATTTTATTAGCCATGATTCTTAGATAGTACTGCGGGGATCGAGACAAGCGCGTCATTGTTTTAAGACAGATCTTCAAGCAGGTGGCCCAGTTTTGATGGAAAAGCAAAACCTCAGCCGCGCTGGGCTGCCACACCGTGTCAAACTGGGTAGAGCCAGGCCGGTAGATGTGACGGAAACATGGCATAAGTCTTGTATCCTGTGTTACTTGGTCTATAATGTTAAATCATCATCACAATCATTTGAACTGAAAACATAAACATTTAAACTAAATAATACCTCATATTCTATCTATGTTTACCCCCTGAGCTAAAACACAATAGACCTGTGATCACAATAGTAAACAATGTGCAGATGTCTGTAACATTAGCTCATTCTCAAACAAATGAAAGTTAAGACACATAATTAACAATCAGTCTGCTACTCCAGTGGAAAAAATGTCTAATGTGTTCCTGTAAAACACAGCAATAATGTCCTAACAGGAGGGGTAGTTTGTGCTGTAAATCTTTTACAGCTGCCCTCGCTGATCATCGCACCGGCTAAGGAACACATGAAGTAAACCACCAACACTTTACTGCCCTGCTCTTTGTCTACATAAAGACAAACTAAATGAGGGGAGGCCAAGTTGGCTAAACTTTAAGGATGCAAAAGAGTGTTTTATGTTTATTTCAGCCAATAATAATTTTTCAAATTTTATTGCAGCAGCACCATTTGTTTGGTTTCTACTGTTGCCTGTAGACACAGTTTTATTACCTCTACTGATTTATGGATCACTAAACACTAAACTGTTTCCAGATGTCTGCAATAACCAAAGGAAATGCAAACAAATTTATCAAATTGCATTATAATAGTCGGTATTGTGGCGGAAAGTTTTATTGATTCATTGAATCAATGAATTCTTTTCCGATAAACGTTACAACATCAGAAAATATCAACATGGCCTTTCTATGTTCACAATTTTTTGTATACAAAAATACCTCTTTACATCATGTCAATATATTGTGACCACAACAGTCCACTGTACATCTCTACCAGACCTGGGGAGTCTGGTCTATCAACAGGAACCCTGTAGGTCCAAGGACTTGTTGTGTTCACATTTTAACGGAAGGAATGTTTATGGTAGACAGCCTGAGATGGTGTACTGTCAACCAGATAGCACAGGAGGAGGAAAAACGTTTGAAAGAAATTAATAATTGCAATCAAGATTTAATACATTTCCTTTAGCAAGGCTGCTGCCAAGTTAGCCAAGTGGCTTCCTGTCAAACCAAAGCTGTATCAGATAACAGGGAAGAGTGATCCTTCAGGATTCAAATTACATTGAAGAGGATGTTGTTATTCTGTGCTGCCTGTAAGTCATTTGTGACAGGCTGTGCAACTTTTGTGTGTTAACAGTGGGCTGATATTTCATTTCTACACTATTGTGTAATTGACTAATATATTTACATCATTATCTAAAGAATGTTTTGTTGACAAAAAATACAGAGTGTTAATGATACATAATTTATCATGTTAATCAATTATTTAATACAATCCTTCTAATGTAAAAAGCTGCTTGTGTGGCTGACCTGTGGCCACTACAGGTGTGAATCTTCACTGGCCTCACAATTCAAATGACCCAATTCCATTATGACAGAGCTCCCTGCATGAAGGTGTGTCTTTAACTGATGCAGCACTTGTCTTGAGAAGAGGTTAATGGAGAAGCTGTGATTCATAAAATTCCTCCAGTAGTATTATCACTGTTAACAAAACTGTTAATTTGGTTCCTATAAATTGTTCACAATAGAAGTTATTTAGTTATTTAAAAACTTTTGTGATGAAGCAGCAAAATCAGAAAATGTTGGGTTTCCCTGTTTATTCTATTTGTATTTTTTTTAAAAACAGAGGCAAAGACTGAAGAACACGCCTATGTAATTGTATGCCAATATGCTAGCAAGCTCCCACAGAGCAAGAGACAGAAAAAAACCAAACAGCATAAGTAGGACATCTTACTCAATTAGGCAGAGCAGGTGGTAAAGAACAGAACAAAGACGTTGTTTTTTGTTTGAATAACTACACTTTCATCAGTGTGCTGTAATGCCTTATAATGATATGATTTCAAGACTACCTGCTTTCATATTTTTCTACAAAGTGAAGCAGCAAGCAGAGAGATACAACAGTTTGATGTGGACAATCTGGACATGCAACTTCCACATTATCTTGTGTGCACTCTTGAGTTACATGAAGTAAGGAGGTGGGGCGAACAATACACCAACACATACATACTCAAATCCCCCCTCAAGAGTGCTCCATAACCCTGGAAACAGAGGCCTGGTTCATTTGCAGCCAGATTAAGGCTACTGAGGTGGAGCGGGTGGAAAAGATTATTCCTGTAGGCAAGAAAAAAAACCTTAAGCTCTCCATTAATAACATGAAGAGAGTGTTATTTATGAAAAATGTCCCAAGGCTCATTGGTGCACACACGCACACACACATACATAAGTCTAGTATGTTGTAAGCTGAGCTATTACATTACACCGATTTGTGTCAGCCAAGTCTGCAGACACACAGCATATATTCTGGACTGTGAATTAGTCGCAGTGTGGTTCTGGTTTTATTTACCAGGATTACAGCACAGTAAATGAGGAATGGTACCAAAATTTCAGATCATCTTAAGGAATGCCTGAATCAAAGCCTTGTAAATCCAGCACAGTGAGGGCAACAGAGAAGCCTGTATACTGCGACACTGTGTGCCACAGCTCAGCTTACCAGCAAGTGGCAAAGGTTGCCAGGAAACACTGTGGGCCCACAGGGTGTTCACATTCAGACACACATGCACTCACATATTCATACAAACATTTCAACAAGAGTCTGAGTACTTCTGTGCTGTTAAAATGTTCAGTGGGACAAAAAAGTCCAGTTGAGGGAGTATCATGTCAAAGCAAGGATTACGGAGCCCCGTGACCCCTGACCCCTGTGGGAGTGTGAACCAACAGTAAGTGTCACGGTAAGAAGACACATGATAGGCAGGTTGTAAAAATACTGCTCTGCTGGGGCAACATGTCTACTGTCTGTACATGACAAGGAAGTGACACTTAACATAAGGTTACCAGTAGCTCCTGAAAAAAGCAATGATAAAAAAGAGTTATGATGACAGTTCAGATAATTAACTCACTCATTTGCCAAGTTCAATATGTCTCACATTCACTGCTCATGCCTTCTTGGATGTGAAGGCCTGCTGCTTTTCTCCATTTCATGCCACAGCAAACTGAATAGAATACTTTTAGATGAACAAATCCTAACTCAATGTCCACTGACTAGCATTTTCAAGAGCTTACAACAGCATCTCATCATTATTGGAAAGAATTGAATACTTTTCGTTTTTAGTTGAAAAAAAATGCAACTTGATCTTTCTTAACAAAAATGAAAATTCAATGTTGCAGCATTCTCCTAAACAACTGAAGTAGAAGGGGACTTCTAAAACATTAAAACATTAAGAAACTTCTGAAAAAACAAACAAAAAAAAACAGAACATAAAATGACTCCATAAAGCTTGTCCAATATAATCCAAATCTCCAAAAGCCCTGGGACCCCAAATTGATTTGAAAAGATGTAGTCTTCACTGTAGGTGCTAAGCTCAAAGTGTTAGCAAGCAACCCATCTGTACAAGCTTGACCGTGTGTCAGCGGTGTAAATAACGTCTTTTCAAATCAGTTTGGTATCTCAGGGCTTCTGGAGACTTGGATTACACCAGACGAGCTGTATGGAGCTGTTTTATGGTTTGTTTTTTCAGTAGGTTTTTCTGTTTTAAAACAAGTCCCCATCTACTTCAGTTGTTTAGCAGAATACTGCAACACTGTTTTGCTGTGAAGCTCCAGAGATGTTTTGTGGACTATGAAACTTCACCTGACTTTTCATCAGCATGGGGTGAGCCAGATAATGACTGAATTTAATTTTTTGTTTGCAGGGATTTGAATGATTAACTATTAAAAGAAAAATTCAAAGCTAAATTAAACCAATGAGATGCATGCAGGACTAAATGCTTTTCTGAGATGTAATTCTAAATTGAAGTGATTCTGATTCTTTTAACTACCAATTTTATTGTTTTTGCTTTTACATGACCCACCACTAGCTGGAAAAATGTAGTTAATGTGTTGTTATGAGACCATTTTAAAGCTCAGTGTATCATTTCAAAGGGCGTAGCCTCTTTTCAACCAGGAACAGTGATGTTCAGCCTGCATACCTTAAGCTAGGTAGTTTGAGACGACCCAGGAACATTGTTCTGTGGTCCACCAGCAGCCGGCCAAGGTCCTGAACCTTTAACACGCCTGTCCAACATTCGTCTTTGGCTTTCCATAGCAACCCCCCCTTTTCCCAGGATAGAGAGTCCCTCCCCCCTCGGCACTTAAAGGGAGTTGGGGGGGGTCAATTTAGGGGGAGCTGTCTTAAGAAAAGGGCGTTTCTGGGGAAACTGAGCGCTCACTGTTCTCCAAGAGCTTTCATGGTTGCCACTTGGCAACAGTCGACTGTCGGTATTTCAAAACGCTGGTTTTCACGCTTGCCTGCGTGCCACAAAAAGCCACACACACACACTAACATGAAGTGAGGAAAAAAGCCAGCTAGTGTCACCACAGCAGATGCCTCTTGCATTGTTGCCTCTGAAGTCAAAAACCAATCCTAGCTGCCTGACGTCATGTCAATGATATTCAATTTCAAGCGCGCTCAAAGTCCATTCATTTCAAATCATAAGCCAGGATGAATAGCCACCTGTCTGTCTACAGCCATGCAATGCAAAGAACAATTCAGCATGTGCAAAAGCAATTTCACACAGATTACTAGTCCCTAAATCTGCCCAGAAATTTCTTAGTTTCAGAATTAAAATGTTCCCACAAACCCTTGTTGACTTTCACAGTAACTTCACAAAGTTTATGTTCAAAAGAGTTGTTTGGATGCCGAAGCCTGGACGCTCACGGTTATCTTCCAGATGGTGGACACTCCTCCTCGGACACACCCACTCACCTGTCCTTCCTCTGAGGAGACGGAGAAGGAGTCTGCAGTAAACACCAGCTGTTTTCTAACTGACAGACAGGGGAGGAGACACACATCATCCTCTCCTTCTCCTCCCCCTGCCTCCTCTCTGCTCGAGGTATGCCTTCACCTCTCTAACCCCCACTTTTTCCTCACAATCCCTCTCTCTGGTTGGCTGGTCTTTTCAGCCTCCTCTTCAACAAAAGAAACAAAGGAGGCAGGGCCACTTTCCCTGTTTCCCCCACTGCAGAGAGAAGGAGAAGGGGATACAAGATCTGCAGACCACCCTTCCAACGCTTCACAGACCAAGCACAGCAGAAAGCGTGTGCAAGCAAAATTCTTACACCAAACATGCAAAAAAACCATGCAGACAATCAAACTAGGATCTGTGTAGGGTGTTCACCGGAAATTTGCAGGTGCAGACAGTAATAGAAGTGGAACTCATCAAACCCCTGCTTATTTTACTTACAGCTGAGCTGTTTACACATTGTGGATCAGTTTTCCACAAATTAAGGCATGTGCAGTTTGAAGTGCATGGAAAATGTGAATGAGTGAGTATGTACGTTTGTATCCTTGGAGAGAAGATGTTGTCGTCTGGTGGGGCTATATTGGCTGCTATTCAGATTTAGCCATTTTCCAGTGCGGTGCTGTGCCATGCCAACCACTGGAGCAACTTTGGGTAACTTTACAGTAACTTTGGTATTTTTCAACCTGGACCATATTTTCCCATGGTTTTGTGTCCAATACCACTTTTACACCACAAATAGCGTGTATATGCAGGTTTTTAAAGCATGGGTAAACCAGCTGAAAGTAGGCAACAGACTCCTTTTGCATTGCCAGGAGACGAGTTTGCCTTTATGGTTTTTTGTCTTGCATGTTAAATTTATCATCACAAACATGCCAGAAGAAAGTAGAAAGTAACAGATCATATACCTCATCAGACTACATCCAGAGGACATAAAACTTGTTAAAGTCTTAATAACATCCTGAATTACACACATCATTTTGTTTTCCAACACTGATGGCTGAAGTAGCTAAGGAGTGAGGTATCTTGCTTCTGCACATGTGCAGTATCCCCCAAATTCCACCACAACTTTGTTCGGCCCATCTCCAATCAGCCACGGCAACGGAGCTGATAGGTTTCACTCTAGTCTATGTGTGAACGTCCACTGGCTCCATTGTATTGCATTGCGTATCTACAATTCTGGCAGTCCAGACCCTTCCACAGCAGATACCCAAGGGGCAAATACCAGGGTTTTTGCCGGATGCATCAATTCAGCCGAATTCACATTTACAATACTGGTTTGGTCAAAATGTAACCCTTAAATCACTACATTAGATGTGAAAATGTTGGGAGGAGGAATTAGATGGAAGGCCATCAGAAGGGCAGCTGGATAAAAACGCGGGTCAAGCCAGAATATTTTCACATGGAACTACTTCACTTGACTTCCGAACAGTATAGTTATGACGCAGTATTACTTGCCCTGCCATTCCCTTTTTAATAGCATACTGTATGTTGCACACCTTGTTTACTCATTATAAAACATTCACATAAACCCAATAAAACTCATCAAAACAGTAGTCTTGGTTAGTCTTTGAAGTGTTCCAACTATCACCAGCTTTGGTTTTGTGGTTGAAATAAACCCTTAACACCCTGAGTTAAATGTGAAATACAACGACAATCACTGCCTGAAAAATATCAGGCAATATCACCCAAAAAAGCCAACTAGCAATGGACTCAACATCATTGGCTGATGTATTATTATATACCAACAGCCCTTCCTGAAACTTAGAATGAAAGCAGAGCTTACAGCTAAGATTGAAAACCAGAGAGATAAAAACAATTTCAGCATTAAATACTCACTAACTCACACTAATAGATATCATAGTCCACAATGTAGCTGTTTTTAAACTTGCTGCTGATAGTGCTGCTGTTATGATTTAATTTGATGTTGTTATCTCGTCATGTCCTTGTCCATCTCTCTCAAGACAACATTAAGCATTAGTACATTTAAGAAGTTTGGTTTTGATCTCTCTGGCAAATGGACAGTATTAAAAGCCTGTTGAACAATACAGCGAGCATGCACACAAGAAAAAATACTATCAGATTTAGGTTGGGCTACATTTAAAACAGTGGAGAGGTTTAAAGAGTAGAGAGTAGAGGAATTAATGTCCTCAAGTGAAGGACCTCATAAGTACAGAGGAACAACAATGTGTATGTCTGTGTGTGTTCAGTAATCCCTCCAACCTCACCTACCCCAGGTGGAGGTCTCATCTTCACATGTCCAGTGCAGTGACAAAGCCCTTCTCATCCATGTCACCCAATCTTACTAGCCGGGCCTCTTTCTCTGGGGGCCTTTGGTAGCTTCAGCTTGACAAAAAGATGGGAAATGATACTGGAGCATGCATAGGTATACATGAACACAGGCACAAGGGAATACTGAGAAAATGAGAGCTGTGGAAAGTGTTGAGTTAGGAACGATGAACTGTTGACTGAAAGGATGGTATGAAATTGCTTGAATTTTGGAGGAGAGACTGATGTATGGATGTTGAAGAGTGATCCGAGTGACAGACAGCATGTATGATGGACATGAGGAACAGGGTAGATCCTGCAGGATTCCTATAGATAGAAGAGAGGGGTGAAGTGACAGGAGCCACACCACTTTGCGACAATAACCTTTTCATTTCTCAAAATGAGCGAAATTCTCAATTATTCAAGTACCTTTCACCCCGCCTGTTAAAGTTGTGAATATTGAGCGTTATTCCGCCTCATAATCTGCATTAAAGTTGAAAAGGCAGAATGGGGGGACAGTTTCTTTCCGCCTCTGATCCGCCAGCGGAGGTAGTAACAGAGCCGCAACAGAGGTGAATCGATGTCTGTGTGAAAGTCTAATCCGGCAGGGCAGGAAAGGGGTGTGTCTGACGCTTCAACCCAGTAAAGCAACATCACAAGACTGGATTCAGATTAGAAAACGCAGGGTTTTCCATTCATTTTAATGAGGGTAGTCAGTTTTGGCTGCAGCGGTGCTGGCCGCAGGGGGTTCCACAGCCAGCTGTGTGGAAAAAGTTGAAACAGACGCAAATTGTGTAGAAACGCAATCCGACGTCAGGTTGTGGAGGCCAATCATGAAAGCTGCTAATCAAACCACAATGGATTTAATCTGTATTCACTCAGTTTGACATTATACACCGGTTTAAAACACATCTGTGGATGCAGACGATCACTGGAGGACCAGCATGATTAACCTACTTTGACAGTGGCATGACAGCCGGTCAGATCAGAGTAGAACAGGTCAGCAGCGGGGCATGTTAGCATGGCTAAATGCAACAGAGGGAACACAACGGACATTTCTCTGTGTAGTGTGATGTTTCACTTGAGATCACTCGGTTTGGTCTTGCAGAACAAAACTGTCCCCCCATTCCGCCTCTGTAACTTTTAACACAGACGGCGAGGTGGAATATTGGTGCAAGATTCCCACCTAGAAAAGGCAGTGTAAAAGGAGCTTACAAACATCCACTAAAAGTGCTTGTTTCTGCCAATGACAGGCTGAGGTTCTTATTCTAAGTGTCTGACAACATTACGTAAAAAAATTCACAGAGAGACCTGTTTGTTAGAGAATAAGATCCTTTTTGTACCAAGAAACACAAGTCTGGTTCAAGGAGAAGTCTCTCTCTGAAATCTCACAAGAGGCGAGTTGTAACAGTTGATGCCTCATCTACATTGTCAAGATCAGTTTAATAATTGCTTGCTGGCAGTTTCTGTAGGTAAACTCCAAACTCTCTCCAGCACTGACTCACAAGATTTCAGAATGAGACTTCTCCATGAGCGAGACTTGTGTTTCTGGTTACAAAAAGGATCTTACAGGTCTCTCTCTATATGAATCATTATCATAATGATGTCAGACACTTTGCATTACAACCTCAGCCTGTCAGTGACAAAACAAGCACTTTTCATGGACATCAACAGTTAGAGTTGCCCTAAAGGATTACGATGCAGCCATTGCAGCCCTGTTGCAGCTGCCAGCTGAGGCGATCTACTGGACCACTTTCAAAACATTTGGTAAGTATGAATCATTTACACACAACAGCATGTAAATATAAGGCCAAGGTTGAAAAATACTGGAATTTCCCTTTAAGTTGCATACAGGTGTACGGAATGCTGTGGAGAGATAGCAGGTTCCTGTTTCTAATAAATAAATTATGTGTTATCAGATCTGTCCATAGGCTTGTGCTTTAAACAGTATCGGAGGCATTTCTATAACTGTATCAGGAAAATTCCTAATTTTTACCAACATGAGTTTTGGTAACCTACCAACCCTAAACATGTAGAGTTCTTCATTCTGATTCATGTTCAGTTAAATGTTTGGCATCCAAATCCCTTCAGCATCGCATATGTCAGTGATATCTGTGAGTAAAGAGTTCTTTTATACTCTCAGTCAGTCAAATTCAAGCTCAGGAGGCAGACTGTGCCTGGTCAAACCATCACATCACATGTACTCCTGGTTCAACAGTAGCCCCATTCACACTGCCCTTTCAGTGCGGGCCGATTCTCCGCCTCGCTGTCTGTGTGAAAGTAACAGATGTACAGGTGGGGACAGTTTCGCTCCGGCTCTGATGCGCCTCCAGAGGTAGTATCAGAGCCGCAGCAGAGATGAGCCAGTGTCTGTGTGAATGGAAAAGCCGGCAGCGGGGAACAAGGGTGTGTCAGTCTGATGGCGTTCACAGTCTGACAACTAAACAATCCTTCACTCATCAAATAAAAGAGAAATGTCCCACACTTCACCCCTCAGAGCAACGTCACAGGACCAGACAACAGTAATGTGGTTACTGGTAGTGTCTTTGGCATCTTATATGAGGGAAAAAAATACTGCATCCATAGATGGAAAAGCCACTGTCATCCTGTCTGTCCTACTGACTCTTCATCACATTTCTGCCCGAAAAACAGCATCTGTCCCCGGCCACAGAGCCAGGCAGCTCCCGCAGTTGAATGACGTGGTTATGTGACGCGATTCAGAGCAAAAATTATGTAATTTAGAGCAAAAAACGTAACTTTGTCATTTTCCAGGATGTATGGTGGGTCAGGATCTCAATCACAACACATTATAACTACATCCATATTATTATAAACAGTCGGCTGATACATTTTAGATTAAGGTGGAAAAAAGAAAAAAAACACACAGATGTCAACGTCATGATGTGTACCGTCATGCCTCTTTTGGTCCTGCAGTGCTGTGGCGATAATGCAGAGTCTCTGTGTGAAAAGGGCTAGTGACCTTAGGCAAACACACCAGCTTCATTCATGACAGAACAATTGTAGAGTAGAACACACACACACACACACACACACACACACACACACACACACACACACACACACACACACACACACACACACACACACACACACACACACACACACACACACGTACGTGGCGGAGGCATGCAGTGAACCATGAGGAGTTAATAATTCACACTCTTACAGAGCACTTGCTGCTTCAAAGGGATTTCAACACTCAAATCTATTTTACAATCCACAGCACTGCATGTATCTGGGTCTCCATTTACATATCTGCATAATGAACAGGCTATTCTGTCTAATTAAATCCTCTGAGAATTATCACCGTTCTTGTTATCAAAGAAAATCCTCAACCCCCCCCAAAAAATCAAGGCTTTGCCGATTCAGATAATGGGCAAGGAAAGACAGAAGCTTCATCCTGTCCAGCCCAGGGCTAACAGTTGTAACGTTCACCAAAAGCAATATGCAGAGAGATGCTAGTCCAAATGTAACTACCAGTAAGAGAGCAGCCAGTCAAGTCTGCATCTCCAGGCCCAGCAGCTCCCTTCACACAGGAGGAGAAACCATCAGCTATTCATTGTCGTGACCTTAGGGGAGTTTCTTAATCAGTCAGAAACTTTACATCAATATGCAAAAAAACTAAATCTCCCCCTCTGAGTTGTCTTTTTACTTTCATCTCAATGTTTACAAATGTGCATAATCACTGCATGAATATGTTATGAAACTCCACTACAGCACAGAACAAATCTACAGCATACCACAGAGCATGAAACTACCAATCTCATTTAAGAATGCATTAAAACATCTTCAAGTAATCTTCCACACTACACAGACACTTTGAGTATACATACTGTATTATACTATACTCATACTACTACTATACTACTCTTCACTCTGGGTTTGCACCACCAGCATATTGTCCCTAATCTTGGTGCATCTGTTGGCTGACAAAGCCCCATTAAACAGCCAGAGCACTCTGATAAGGTTACTGACTTAATGCTCAGTGACATAATTAAATTGAGTATTTAATCTGGCCATGGGAGCAGAGGAGCCCTCGACCCCTGCTGAGCATTCAAATGTCAAGTCTCGGCTGCCCTTCCAAATAACTTGTTCTTTTATCCCCTTTAGGGTGATTGAGCTCTTCAAGACAAGACAAGATAAAAACTGGTTGCAGTGAATGTTCACTTCATAGATTTCCTGCCAGCTGTCTTCCCCTGTTGGTTACAATCCATACAAGTCATTAAGAAAATGGAATGAATTGAGATTCAAAACTAAGGTGTAGAGGCTGGAGTATGCTTCAAAAGTGGAACACACGTTTGTACAAATTGTCTTCCGACCTTGTGTTTATAGCGGTTACAGATGTCCTCACTTGAAGGCAAGGCAACAAGCTCACACGATGAAATGTTATATAAACGTACACAACTCAACAAATTGTATAACAAAGGTCTAGTTGTTTTTTTTATTAGATTTTAATGCAGAATGCTAAATTCTAAAACTATGACTTGAAGCAGAATCTTTGCAGAGTTATCCTAACAAAGAAGAAGAATAATCTTTATAAATCACAAACAATCATACAGTGTATAACATAGTGAAACTGTTCTCTGCATTTAACCTATCCTGGGGGAGCAGCTAACATACGGCGCCCCAGGACCAACTCCAGATTCAAGCCAATGCCTTGGTCAATGGTACCTGAGAATTAGCCTAATGTGCATGTTTTCATGGTGGGGGAAACTGGAGAACCCAGAGGAGACCCACACAAGCATGGAGAAAACATGCATACTGAACACAGTAAGGGCCTGCCACAGCCAGGATTTAAACCCTTTAAACTCTTGTTGTGAGGTAATAGTGCAACCACTGCACCACCGTGCTCCCCAACACAACCCAGAGTCCGACTGGTGACTTTTACCACTTTTACATCAAAAGTAGCATGTATATGCAGTAGGGGTGTCACGATACACTCAGCTCACGGGGTCTATTTTGAAATGGTCCATATGAAATGTTTTATCTAGTAATCATCTTGTAGTGAATGTCATGTCAGTTGTACTTTCTGACTGAGTATGAATTATCATACGCCGTAAAAGACACAAACAATATGTAAGCACTGTAAAAGGTTTTGCCACAAACTCAACTGACTGGCTTCTAACTGAACTTCTTTCCATATATTGAAAGTAACAAATAAAAACAGCATAAATAACAAAAATAAATAACACAAAGGGTTTTTTTTGTCTAATTTTTTAAGTGCAAACCATAATCAAAGTAGTACTCTCTCAATACTTAAAGTACAAACAGAGACTAACCAAATTTCTCTTCAAGCATGATACAGCGCTGAGAGCTGCCTACAACTACACTGCCCAGCCTGAGATATAGTCATGTTCTTTTTCAAGAATATAAGCATGTCTACGTTTTCTGGCAGCATTTGAGACCTTTGGGCACTAACCATGTCTCCTGCATAGGGCTGAACGATTTATCGTTTTCTGATCGAAATTGCGATTTCAGACACATGATCATGTGATCGCCAAAGCTGCGGTTTTTGCAGCGCTCCTGACTGACCCAGGATCTGTTGTGTCAACTATTTTACACATACATGCCGTCTCCCTACCATCCTGCCAAGCTCACCAATCAGAAGCGGCATGCTACTCGTGGACAGGTCACGCTAACCAATCAGTATTAACCTGATCCTTAACGTGTTCTGAAGTGGCTTCAGCTGGACCAGAAGCGGAGTTAGGGGATTTAATCCCCAAGAAACACAGCACGTCGGTCATTTGGGAGTATTTCGGGTTTGAGGCTGCAGACATACACCAGAAACAGGTACTGTGAAAAACCTGTCGCGCTAAAGTTGCAACATCCAGCGGAAACACGACCAATTTGTACCGGCACTTAAAAAATCACCACGGGCATTTGCATGACGAGTGCATGACGAAAAAGTCCGGTGAAAAGTCCGGTGAAAATGATACTCAGGCCCACTGTAGCAAACAGACTACAATTACATGCATCTTCTGCCAGTGTAACTTCGTATATAAATATCTAATATATAATATCCGTTAATAAATACATTTGGAAGCAATTTTTAACTTTAGTTTTCATCCTTGCATTAGAGTAATAGCATTTAATGTTTTAATGTTACTGTACATTGTGAATATTGCACTGAAGCTTGATTTGAAGGAAATCGTGAATCAAATCGAAATCGCAGTATCTGCCAGAAAAATCGCAATTAGATCTTTTCCTAAAATCGTTCAGCCCTACTCCTGCAGTTGAAAAGATAGGCTCACTTGGAACGGAGGTAGCAGGGATGGAAAGGTATGCTATCTCTGTAGAGGTTCGGGACCACTGTGTGAGTAAAAATGTGCACCTGATGGGATGGTGTACTTCGGTTCTAATGTGTGGAGGAGTCGCTGATTTTCCACCACGGAAAATGGCCTCATATCAGCTGCAATGAAAACACTGCTGTCTTCCGTCATTGCACTAGCACTCGACTATGGAAGATGAGATGCAAAGGTATTTGTAAGCATTGTCTGGCTGCTGCTCTGTTTTGTACTGATATCGCGAGACAGCTTTTCACCTTGACGAGATATATTGTCAAGTTTAATGATAATTCAGACACATCAGACACAAGATTTATGATTTGGGTGTGAATGGTTATCACCTCTGGCAAGGTGTGAACATTTTCACCCGTGCCCGTTTGTTGGTTGGTTTGTCAGCAGGATTACACAAAAACTATAAAACAGCTTTCCATGAAACTTGGATGGAGGATGGGTCTCAGCCCAGAATGGACCCCATTAACTTTTGGTGCTTAAACCGCATAAAGGGACAGATAGTAGAATTCTTTCCTCACTTTCTTTAACACTGTGAGGCGTTTTTCAACATTTTCGTTAATCCGTCAGGGATTAATGCATGGATCTTGATGAAAATAAAAATAAAAATCAGGCAATTTTGGTGACTGGTATCTATTACCCCTTCTCCACTGGTCAAAAATCCCACTTAAACTCGCTAAGATCACCCCTAATATGCAGGTTTTTGAATGCGGGTAAGCCTGTTAAAAATAGCCGATTTCCCCTAACAACGAATTCATATGTGTGTTTTTTTCTTGTGTGTTGCGATGACGAATATGCCAGAAAAACAGGGAAAAACATTTACAAGACAGCGTCCTTAACTTCAACGCGCGTGCCTGAAGAGGGTGTTGTACTTCCATCACAGCCAATAGGAGCTGGAGCTGCAGCAGTCTCACCATGGTCGGATCACCGACAGTTGCAGTTTATCAACCCTCAGTCCATCCTTGACATCTCCCCACCTGTTCATTCAGAAAGACTAATCAGGCGTTCCCTCATCCTCTCAGACAACATCTGCCCTTGCACCCTCACTTTTGCTGATGACACCAGTCATGTAAAGTTTGCATTAAGGTTTGGTTGGAAACAGCGTAATGATGAAAGGCTTCGACACCACATGCTCCCTGCAGTCCCTCCAGCTGCCAGACACACGAAACAGGAACAATCAACACCCAACCCCCCCTTCACCTTCTGACCTTTGGCACGTTGACTGTGACAGAATTTGTGAGGTGAATCTTGTTTGTTTGAAGAACAGAACCGAAACTGGATCTGAAATTCTTCTATCATTGTTCTCTAAATGCCAGTAAGTAGTAGGGATGTAACGGTTACCGGTGTCACGGTAAACCATGGTAAAATTCCCGACGGTGAAGGTTACCGTTTAAGTTTTAATTACCATGGTAACCGACGCGGTCGATAACCACGGTGTGGAAAACTCGCGAGATACTTTATCCAAGTCTCCCTACGCAGGCGCAGCGTGCAACGTGCGCTTGTTATGTAGTGAAGAAGACATGGCGGAGGGAGGACGTGATAGTAGCGGCCCTCAAGGCATTTTTCCGCCTTCAAAGAGAACCAAATCTGAAGTCTGGGCGTATTTTGGTTGTTATAAGAATGCTCAGGGACAGCTGGTCGAGGATGGCAGCCGTATCTGCAGGAGCTGCAAGAAGAAAGTTGTTGCGAGGGGCGGCAACACGTCCAATTTACTTACTCATTTGCGCGACCATCGCCCTCAACTGTTCAGAGAATGCAAGGTAAATTAACCTTAAGCTCAGGTGAATGATGTGTGTATGTCGAGTTTTCTCTGTCTAATTTGCTGTTGTCACTAATGTAAACTGACCAGATAGTGGTGTAACTGAACGAAGTTGATCCGTGATTTGGCACGTTATCTGAACCGCTTATTAATTGTAGATTTCACTTTTTAAAGTCGACCTAATAATTCCCCAAACATTGATGCAGAGCTGCTGTTTGGAGGATTTGAGACAAACACGTACTGGGTGGACTGAGTTAGTGAATGCAAACTGACTGAGATGACTGACTTTCATCTCAGCTCCGTTCACCGGAGCAGCGTCTACCTGTGGCTCAGCAGCCATTTGACCAATCAGATTGACCGAGTCCATTGACAACAGACGAGCAAGCAGACAGAGACAGACAGCCAATATATATAAGTAATATCAGAAATATATAATACTTGTGGATTATTTGTAGAATAGACTATATATAAAGAATAATCTAAAATGGTGAATATAACAAGTGTCTAGATAGAGATAAGAGCCAAAATAGAGTATTCATAATTAATTTAACAATAATCCTTTTTGTTTTGATCTAAAAGATTATCCAACCTGTTTCTCACAAAAGTGATATGATCTAGATTGTGAGTTTTGTGATCTGTTGGTTGCACCCTTAGTATTAAGTAACAATGACAGTAATAATTAATAATGACATTTTCTATTCATTTTTTTCACAGAGAGGGTCTGCTGGCCAATCGAGTGCTACTGCCAGTACATCTCATTCTACCTCTGTAATGCAGACATTACAGGACACGTTTCAAAAACAGGCTGCTTATACCCTAACCCTTTTAATATATAATAAATCTATTTAAATATAAATCTTGGTGAAATTATTTCAATTTATCAGTGTATCAGTGTTTTTTCAACATTTTGAAGACATTTTAAAAATACCGCGGTATACCGATAACCGTGATAATTTTGGTCACTATTACCGTGGTGTGAAATTTTCATACCGTTACATCCCTAGTAAGTAGTTTGATTTTTTTGTCCCTCTGCAGGTTTTCGAAACTGAAATGACAAATAGACATCCTCATTTATCAGGTGCCTTTTTAATTTTTTTCCAATCTGCGGTCACCTCAGGTCAAGCCTTTAAAAAGGTCAAATGTGCACACCATAATGACGGCATTGATACACTGGGCAAAGGTCATTTTACAAGTCAAGACAGGTCTGGGTCCTGGTGTCTGACTTAATCCAGGTACAAGTACAGGAATGTGCTGCCTACTAGTTGTGCTAATAAACATTCACTTCAGAAACTATGATTACATGAGCTCCACTTCAGTCGCAGAGACTCCACTTAAACATCCTTTCTAATTGCATTCCCTCATTGTCTGACATGAACCACAACTTCGGCTTAAGGAAGCAATGAAAAGCTTATACTTATCACACTTGACCAATTTTCAGTAGCTGCAGTTGATCGTCATTTTAGAACTTGAAAACTAGGGATAATTTGATTTGGGTCCAACACATGACTTCCTCCTAGTGCAGGTATATTAGCTTTCTGCTGCTGTCTTAGATCTTTGTAGATGATGTATGTTATAACAAAGTTGTTGGGATTAATTACATAAAATAAGTCTGAACAATTAATCAAAAATATTAGCAAAATCACAACATGCACAAAAAAGCCTGATCTTAGCGAGTTTAAGTGGGATTTTTGACCAGTGGAAAAGGGGTAATAGATACCAGTCACCAAAACTGCCTGATTTTTTTTCATCAAGATCCATGCATTAATCCCTGAGGAATTAATGAAAATGTTGAAAAACACCCCATCTCACAATGTTAAAGAAAGTGAGAAAAGAATTCTACTATCTGTCCCTTTATGCGGTTTAAGCACCAAAAGTTAATGGAGTCCATTCTGGGCTGAGACCCATCCTCCATCCAAGTTTCATGGAAAGCTGTTTTATAGTTTTTGTGTAATCCTGCTGACAAACCAACCAACAAACGGGCACGGGTGAAAACATTCGCTCCTTGCCAGAGGTGATAACCATTCACACTCAAATTATGAATCTTATCGCAATTGCAATATGTGTCAGAATTATTTTTTTTTTCTATCGTTCAGCCCTAATTTAGGTATAAAAAGTATAAAAGGCATTCAGTGCTGTTTTTGATCAAAAGAAAAAAAAGTAAAATTGAAAAACCTGAAAATTAGTTTTCATTTAAAAGAACAGACAATCACTATGCACAAGAACTAGCAGGCACAGTGTCTGAGCACATCCAAGTTTTCCCAATGCTACCGACAATCTGAAATAAATGAGCTATCATCATAATCATCATCATTGCAAGGGGATATTTCATCTCATTTCCTGGCTTATACTAAGCCCTCAATTCTGTTATGAGGCAATGGGAGCAGATGGCTGTGGTTTAAGAAGGCACTAAACTGTGAAAGGAGACCAACACCCACGGGACACAAAAACACAGAGGTCACACGCTCTCACTGGCATCCCTCTGATGAACTGTCAGCTATGACATTTCTAACCAAGTGCATATAATAATACAATTAACATATAATACATAATGAAATGTTGCACAAGTTACTGTGTTAAGAAAATAACAAGAACACCGGTATCTGACCTTTGATCTTAGACACAGCACAAACCTCTCCTGGTGATTTCTCATTGCTTATAATAATTTGACTTTATTTGCAATCTATGCAGTTAACTTTACATAAAAGTGGCATTTTTTGACTGTAAAATTAAAAAGTAATGTTTTAATGGTAGAATAGTCATATTTGACAGCAATACAGTATTCAACTCAGATGAGTCTTGCAAATGAAAATATTTTTTAAGATGTAATAAAGTAATCTGAGGCATTGTCTTGTATTATGCACATGTATAAAGATCAATAATGTGCAATTATGTTTTTTTTATGTATGGACAAAAACAAATAGCTGATCAACAAAATGAAATGCAAGACAGCTTTTTGAGTTTTTAGCCTTGTCTGGCAAATTCGGCACATATGAGATACAGAATTAAAGGAGCACTCTGTAGTTTTGGAGAAGAAATGTTAATCAGAAGAGAAAGATGTTCATTGACTGATTTTTTCTGTCTAAACAAACTACATAAACAAATTCTCCTCGTTTTCATTACTGAATAAACTGAAAAAAACAAACTGACCTTAAAGACAACACAATTTCATACGGTTTTACTTTATTTATATGTGGCGGACCCTGCCACCTTTCTAGCTTGTGGGTGTTCTGGGACCTTATTTTCCTCTGAGAACAACTTGTTTATTCCCTAATGGAAAAAACAAATATGTCTGTGTTTGTATTATTGCCTCAATAATATTGTAAATATTACAATTCTGACTTTGAATTTCTTCTCCAAAACTACATAGTGACTTGGCTGACCCGTTAATCAAAGCAACCGAGGTCAACCTCATATACTCAATCATGTTGGCTTTTATAGCGCCTGAATGTGGATTTTGATGTAGAATACAAGTGGTTTGATCGACAGAGAATGTCAAGTAAATGAAAGTATATCAGAGGGAAACTGCAGTTTCAAATATCCCCACTCAAACTGGCACATATTAGAGTGATGGCCCAGGGGTGAGTTCACATTTGCTGCTTTCTAAGTTGTCGTGTTGTGCCTCTGTGTTAATTAACACTGACCATTTTGACATATAATCAACACGAGCACGTTTTGAAAACTTTGTTTCATCACTTCGCATTTAAATACCGTTAAATGGCGGTCACACCTCCAAGAAAATAATGAAGATTGGTGCCTCGGAGCGACGACGCCTAGAGGATGTGTATTGGATAAGTTAGCGAACACGAGTAAAGTACGCAGGTATTTTAATGGGCTAACTTGAGGTTAGCTAACGTGGCTAATATAGATTTAATAAGCAAAAGCCTGAAATAAAAAGTGAGCACGAAGTTTAAAGTGAAAAGCTATTAACGTGACGAGCTCATGGATGTTACTATACACAAGACAGAAGCGCGCTCATTTAGAGGCAAACAAGTGGAAAAAGCATGAACAGTTGTGGTTTTCACTGAGATAAATGAGAACAGGACTTCTGTCAGTGTTGGCGCTCTAACGTTACACAGCCCAGACTACCACTCACCTTGTCCTGTGTACAACTCTTCAGTCACTTCTCGACACGGCGAAGCTACTTTTCTCTGGTTTCACTGAGTACCCAGCTCGTCCTCAGCCGGTGCAGTGTAGACACACAGATTAGGTTATTTTTCGAGGTTACGAGATCACAAATTCCGGTGTCGTTCAGTCCCGACTTGCAAATTTCCTCTCGGGCATCGAACTTTCTCCACTTTACACACCTACCACGCTTCAGTTTAAGAAAACAAATCAGTGCAGTTATTCCATGCAGTAAAAAGTGAGGTTCGGTGTTGTTTCTGTCCTCTGCTTGGTTTCACTCTGCAGGTCTCTCCCCCCACATGTAGCCGGTGAGTGGCGGTGGGAATGGGAGTGAGTGGCTCTCCACAGGCGTAAAAAGGGGTTTGGCAAAGGGGGATATATCATGCTGCCTTAAAGTGCTCCTCGTATTTTCTGCCACCAAGATAGGCGGTAAAGTAGGCATTCAGTACTAAAAAAATCTAATATGTTGTTCTCAGTTTTGGTTTAAAATTGATTTACATGAACAGATGAAGAGTTATACTCTACAATGAAACAGTGGTGCATTCAACATCATGATGCAAAGTGTAGTTACTATTTGTTACAGTCATGTCAAATAAATGCAGCGCTGTATACTCAATCACAGACTCATGGTTTCTGTTATTTCAGTGGGTTGTATTAGTTCTCAGTCCAGGTGTGCCCACCAAACCAGAACAAGCACAACTCAACAAGTTTGGAAGGAAAATTATTTTTGTACCAAACTAAATCTCACATTTGAACACACCTCTGGTGTAGATATTGAACTATAATGACTATTCTCTGCCTAGTGTAGAGTAAATATGAGCAGAGCAAAATTTAAACTATATCCTAAACAGCAGCAGGTAAACACTGTGCAGAGGGCTCACCAGTGTTTTAGCGCTCATGTCACCAGTATATTATATAACTGATAGGTATGCAGGATCACTGGCTCAGGTTGGGAAACATGAGCATTTACAGTAATCATCACATATTTAAGCTTCCACTGTGATGTTGTTAATGTGTGGTGTGATGTACTATTTCTCCCATATTTCCCCCAGTACGTGAAGGCAGCATTAGCTGCTGGAGAAATGACTGGTGCATGGTAGACCCCTTTTGGCCAACTGGGGACATGCATCTCATACAGCTGTCATGGTTTGGCCCCCAAAGTTTGTCGCTTCACAGACCACCATCTAATGACACTAGCATTTATTCAGAGAGATAAGGTTAAGGATTGCTTTTAAGTTCAAGGTTAATTTATTGGTCATTCTACAACACAGGGTTGTCTCTTTATGCTACACAGGAAAAACTACTTTTGAGGTGGCTGTGGCTCAGGGGTATAGCCAGTGTCTTGTTATCGGAAGGTTGCTGGTTCGATTCCCCTGGTCTGCATGTCAAAGTGTCTTTGGGCCAGATACTGAACCCCAAACTGCTCCTGATGTGCTAGTCTGCATCTTGCATGGCAGCCACTGCCATCAGTGTATATATGAATTACTGTAAGTTGCTTTGGACAAAAGCATCTGCTAAATGTAAATTGCTCCTCTGTAAAAGTTGACAAGTGGGTGAAAGCTATGATATAGATAAATTAATTTATTTAACATTAACATCTTTCACTTGAAAAGACAACTAAGGAGCCTCTAAACTCCATATACTGTTTAATAAGCTAATACAAGGAGATGTGATTTCTTTGCTATTTTCAAGCACCAGCCTTTAATTATATTGTAATACAGGATGAAACAAGAATTCAATAATCATTAAGTTGGTATGTCTGGATTTGAAGCTGTGCTCTGTGATGTTGTCCAGGTTCCAGTCCTCATCTGCCCTCCATCCACTCTAAGACATCACATGCATATCAATGGAGACCACACAGAGATCACAAAACCCGCTGCACACACTTGTCATCTGTAAGGAGGCTCTTTCTGCCTCTGTATCTTTCTCTCCTCTTGTGAAAAGAAGCCTTTTATCTCCCCTCTCTTAATTCTGATGTAATGAGGACTGAAGCTAGATAAGCTTCACTAACTTCAAAGATCACTCTGCCCCACCCACCTTCACTCCTTAAAAACCAAATCCCCACTGACAAGACCAGTGGGATCTTCTGCTCTTACAATAAAGTATAATATCATAGTGATGATATCCATATATAAATACATTCAAATATGACATAAAGAAGTAAAATATAGTATTTATATGTACGGCATGAATTACTATTTGTTATGTTTATTATGTGATATTTTTACGATTTGTCAAAACTTAAATTATGTATGATAAAGCAGATGATGGTTTAGTATAGATAAGTCTTCACATCATAAAACTATAATTAGCTTCAAATGCAATAGGTGCTACTGCAGATATCTCTGGAGTATTTGTCATTTCATGTAGCAAAGACAGAGCAGAAAGGCTACAGAAGTATATTAAAGAAACCAGATATTCATATTGTCAAGAAATTTCTATGTGTCTACAGTGTATCCACATACATACAGACAGATGAGAAATTATGGGGGGAAAACACATTATAATATGAAGAAGATACAATGTTTGTCCTCTAAACTGGTTATATGTTTTGGCATGAACCCTTCAAGACAGTTTTACAGCTGTTTTGAAAAATAAAATTATGAAGTTGTGAGATAAATCTTTTGCCTTTTTCAACCACTAGAGCAGTCTTTTCCAGAATTTGTTGTGGGGAATCTCATGTCTTAAGCACTGTAATGTGTGCTAGTCAAAATAAATACATTTTTAAAAAAAAAATGAAAATAAGACATGGCACAGAGCAGTTTGTCAGACTGGTAGGTGCTAACTACAAACAAAACTCATTATGTGTTGAAACTTGTATGTTGAAGTAAACATGTATGTAACACTGTGATCCTACCTCTCACTGAAGTTACTTAGTGCAGAGACAAGTGACAGAGACAAAGTTCACCCTGTTACAAGACACTGTACCATCAACATGACTCTGAAGCTGGTAGTTTAAGGTCAAAACATTACATAATGTCGCTCTAAACAACCACCATTGCTGATGAAAATCTATCTGACATGACTCAGGCAGAAATGTTCACAGTCCAGGTAATTTTTTTAAGTTTTATTCATTTTATGTTTAATCCCGTTGCTGACTTCTTCCACTCTCTCATTCTCTCCTGGAAGTTATGGCAGCAGGTGACCAAATGAAACGCACTTTACCCTGAGTAAAATAGAGTGCTGCAGATGATGTATTTTTCTAGACTAACAAAGTAAGCATCATCCTGGCTCCCTCCACAACAGCCTATGGGATTTTTTAATTGGATTTTGGATTATTGCAGAAAAAAAGCTCTATGGCAAACACAAGTTTATGATATATGTTTTCAGCAATCTTCACAAATCAACACCTTTATGATTTTTGCACGCTAAAAGAAGCTCAGTGTGCACTACCTTGAGCACAAGTACAGTATGACATTGAGAGCTGCTGTGACTAAACATATGGAAAAACATTTTGAGAAGAACAACGATGAGCTCAGAGTCAAGCTAGCCAGGGCAGACATGCTAACGTTGGCTCTGACAAGCGACCACAGGACGGTTCTTCACAAATGGAAGTTAACTTCACAACTACCTGTAACTTCATTAGTGCTGACTGGGAGATGCAGTCAAGTGTGCTGAGACACGGGAACCAGAGATACAAAACTGCTAACTTAACTCCAGGGTTTAGGAATCATTCCTGTAGCACTTTATTACAGAAGTTTCTGGTTTGAACACTGTTGGAAACATTTTGGATAACGAAAGCACATGCAAAAGGCCAACCGATTTTAGACATTTTAATACAGAAATGTTACATATTATATCTTTACGTCTTTAGTTAGTTGTTGCTTGATTTTCCTAGACTGTGGAACTCTACTGGAGGGATCAACATCATTCTTCCAAAAGGCAGAAATCCCTAATTTGATGATGGAGGAGGAGAGTGTCGTCTGACATGCCAGTTGAACATCACCCATTGGTGCTTAGTTACGTATGTTAACATCTGGTGATTGTGAAGGCCATATGATTCATATCTTTGTGTCTTCATCAAACCATTCAGTTAGCCCTCATGCTTCATGATATTGACACAACATATAGCAAGTTTATGAATGTTTTCATAATACCTGCTGTTGAGTAGCTCTTTCTTGGGACATTCTCTTGATGTGATGTAATTACATTTCTAGTTTGGTGTTCACCAGAGAACACAAATAGAGTAACAATACAATCGACAATTTCAATCAATAGAAATTCACAAAAGTCCCATTGTCAGATATCAAAGGTGAAAGAAGTTAACACTAGTGGACACTGTTTGACTGATTGAAAATGAGCTATTACTGCAACAGGGTTTAGCCACTATTAGCAACCTATATACAAAACACTGTATGTGTGAACCACACTTTTTAAAAAGGTCGATAGTACCTTCATACCCAGGAATTCTTGGGGATCTCTTGGTCTGTGTGGATCAGTGTGTATGTTTCTCAGCACAGGCCTGTATTCAAAGCAGGATGACAGAGAAATGAGTTTGAAGAGTGGAAAAGCAGAGTGTGAATGAGCATGCCTGTTTGTCAGGAGCAACGCACTGTATTCATGTCCCTGTGAGAAACACTGAGCCATTCATCCCCAAAGTTCACACACACACACACACACACACAGACATGCGCCTGCGCACACACGTGCACACACACACACACACACACACACACACACACACACAACTCTGGGTCTTGTTGTCTGGTAACCAACTTGTCTTTAGAGAGAAGAGGGCGGCTGGGCGGGCTAGTTGGGATGGGGGAAGGAGGGTGGGAGGCAGGCTGGTAGGCGATGGATAGCTGGGGGAGGTGTTGGTAGGAGTGGGTCAGAGGGCAACCTCCCCCCTCCCAGTATGTCCCAGTATGTTCATTATAACATACACAAACACAGTGACAGGCTCTGCAGTCTCAGCTCAGATGTGCTTTAATACATAACACTCTCTCTTCTCTCACTTTTCTTCCATCACTGAAGGTTCATGGAGGATTTGGGGGGAAAACAATGCAATGCATATAAGCCATGACCAGGTATTTACATGTGAGTTTGTCATAGTTCTCTACAGCTGAACTTACACACTAAAACAGTGACTTTATGTACATTAATTACATATACATTTTTCCATCCAACTTTATAAAAATAAGTTTGATGTAAAGTGACAGTTTTTCTATCATTTTAAGCCAATATGAATGTATCGATTAACTTAGTCTGATTTAATTAAAGTAATGCAGACTTAATAAACATAATGTGTTTTTTTAAGTGTGTATTGTTCAAATATTATACAGAAAAGTAATGCACTTTGGCCCAGAATAGACCCCATTAACTTTTGGTGTGGATCAAGATAACGGGACAGCTCCAACAATTTTTTCTCACCTTCTTCAACATTGTGAAATTGTGCGTTTTTCAACATTTTCATTCATTTCTGAATGGTGGTTTAAATTATAGAAGTATACAAGGCTATCTAGTTTGATATTAGGTTAAGCTTGATTGAATTAAAGGGGACTGTTGGGCCTTGGCGGAGGTATGTGCTCAACTGAGTGCCATTCTAGTTTAATTGTGTGTTTATTTGACACTTGGAGAGGATATAAAGTAATGTCACTGACTTGGAAGTCACTGCAGTCCCTGATAAGCAAACCGACAGCAGTCAGCAGTTGCCATTCTCCATTAATTCACATGAAAAAAGTAATAAATAGTAAAACGGTAATAAATATATATTGAGGAGACTTCTTTCTGAGAAGACAGACCCAAACTCCTGTAATTAAATATGGTTGAGGTGATCTACAATAGACCTAGATTCCTCAATCAAGTGGTGGAACCAAAACCAGTGTTCTCCGTAAAGAAACACCAACAGCTGTTAAGGAGATACCTATCAGAACAGCTGAGAGAAAACGTTTCTGAGAAGATGGCATTAGAAAATCCTGGATCAACATCTGATGTCATTGTAAAACTTCTACAGTTACGATTTAATAGGTTGAATCAGGTATTGGATGACCAGTTTGCAGCAGGGTATCTTCAAAAGTCTAAATGAAGTTTAGTGGAACCATCTGGTGACCTGGTGTGGACAGAACAACTTGAAGCTCAATGTTGTAAAGACAGTGGAGATGGTAGTGGAGCCCAACTGCTCCTCTCACCCTGTGTGACTCCCCACTCAACACTGTGGAGTACTTCCACTCCATGGGCACCATCATCACTCAGGACCCAAGTGACGGCTGACTCATATAAGGAGATACTTGTGTTATCACTATTGTTGTATTGAGAAAAAGTGGTGCTGAGCCATCCCTACGAATTATTGCTACATATGTGATACTGAAAGAATGCACTTGTGGCATTAGGTGTACAGAAAAGTAACACGGCATGTAAACAAGGGAACCTTGTTGATGAGTTGTTTAACAGCTTTGCAAGGTACAAACATGACAACATTTAAAATAACTACAAGAAAATTAACGACCCTGTTTGCACACTCAATCTTATGCAAATAACATATGAGATTATTTGCTTATTTACATTCTAATCATTTAAATCCAGCCTGAACAGAATATTTCACACTTGATTGTTTGGGGCCCCTGGTGGCGCTTAAATGCCCCTCTACATGTGACTCACATTTTGTTAAATGTGACCCAAGGAGTTACACTCTGTACTTTATAAAAACCATGATTGGAGTATAATTTCATACAGTTTTATTAAAATTAAATCTATTGTTAGGAAGACAGACAGAAGCAGATGTTATTTCAGTATATTTTAATGCTAATGAATTTTATTTTTTTTTTGAGGCATTGAAACTTATTTTTTTTTTAGAAGAAATGAGATAAGACGGGCAGGTAGGTGCATGGAGTTGGAGAGGTAAAGAGGGATTAGGATGTGTGGAAAGAGTGTAAGGGTAATACAGGGTAGGGGTTAATGCGTGGGGTTAGGGTTAGGTGGGTGGGGTTAGGGTCAGGGTCAGGGTTGAAGGATGGATGGTTTGCTGCTGTCCAGCCTGTGTTGCACAAGCTGCTCCTTCCTCCACTTTACTGTCGCTGTGGCTGCTTTTGCTCTTGTGAGCCCAGCTCCAGATGTTCTGTTTCTTCTCCTCTTTCTCCTTTCTCTCCTCCTCTACACTGCAGCCTCCTCCTCCTCACTGTCGCAAAATAAAATAAATATTTATTTAACGTCAGAAGGCTAATTCTGATACAAGCTGTTAGAATATAAAGAGACTGTATTCCAAAGAAACATTTTAAGGTGGAGCAGCATACCTGAAGTTGGATGTTTTGAATAATGTGCAGCTTTAGCTCCTCCTCTGCTTTGCTGGCCTGAATTATTACAGCATCTCCTTTTCCAGTCACAGCTTCTCTGTCTCCTTCTGCCTCCTCTCCCAGCTCTCCTCCCTCTCAGACAGCTCCTTGTTGAACTTCTCCTCCAGAGCATTGCAGTTGTTGATGCTCTGGTCCAGTTCAGTCTGTTGAGTCTGAGCTTGGATGAAATGATGAGAGGCTTCATTGTGTGAGCCTTAATTTCATCTCTGATGCTGCTGATCACTTTGTCTCGTTCAGTAATCTGGTCTTGTAGCTTGCTCACCTTCCTTTAACACTCAGCTTGCATTTGCTGCAGCTCGGTGTCGCACACTGACGTGACCGTTTCAGTTCGTTCCCAAAGGTGGCCCTTACCTTGCCACATTCTTTGGCTAGATAGCTTGACTCTCTCTGTCTTCTCCTTCTGTGCATGGAGACTTTCTTGAAGCAAAGAGATTTCCTTTTTGTTCTCTTTGATAGTTTCTTCTCTCTGGCCTGCTTCTCTGGCCTTTTAAGCCTCTTCCAACCTTTGTATTTGCTGTCGGGCCATGTGCAGCTTTCTCCCCAGGTTACTCTGTAAGCATTTATTTTCATTCAACAGCTTTTTATTTTCTTCACTCAGGGCAGCGTTTTTAGAAGACAGCCTCAGATTGTCTTCTACGGCTGAGAGAAGAGCTTGTTTGAGCGAGTGCACATCTGAGCTGGGAGGCACTTCTGCAGGTGGAGCGTACTGCTATGGCCTGACATTATGGGTAGTGTTGGCAGTTTGCACTCTACCAGATGCCTGAAAGACATATATATACATTTTTAGCTAAAATCAGTCCTATCCTCAGTGGTGGAAGAAGACCTTTTACTTAAGTAGAAGTACAACACCACAATCAGTATTTTCAGCAACAAAAGTATAGTATTTATTCAGAATGGTTCCTTTATCAGTATTAGGGTTGGAAAATTTGATCATAAGCTTGGGTAATTGACATTTTAATAAGTATTTTTAGTAATAATTTATGACTGCGTTGTTTAGTCTCTATTACTGCATCATATTTTACAAGTTGATTACATGTTTGGTTTGAAAAATCTGAATCTGCAAACTTGAACCGTCTAATAAATGTAGTGGAGTAAAAAAGAACCACATTTCCTCTTCAAATGCAGTGGAGTACGTGCAAAAGTAGCATGTAATTGTACCAAAGTACAGTACTTCAGGAAATGTACCTGGTTAATATCGGATAGTCTAACAGAAAGTTGCTGCAATCATTTGGTCAATCCTTTATGTATTGTATTCTAAATAAAATATATCTTAACTACAGTATTTCTCACTGTATCTTTACTTTTTATAAGTTGAAGTATTTTGTTGGCTGACCTTTGCTCAGTTCAGTGCTTAATGAAGTATTGGCCGTATTATAGAACAGTACTCTTGTTTGACTGAGAAAATCTTACCCTGGGTCTCAAGTTAGATCTTCTTTCCATGATGACTGGACGAAAAGATTGTGAAGGACTTCAGGATGTAATCACTCGTAATGAACTGTGGTTGACAGCTCTCGAGTTGACTGTAGTTGAGTAAATAATGTGAGCTGGTGTCGACCAGTTGAAATTCTGAGTGAAACTATGCTAGTTTGTTGGTTTGATGAGACAGTTCCAGAATGTTTCATTATGATGATGTCATGATGAAACCAAGGAATTAGAGTTCTGATAAAGAACTGATGATGATGATGATGATGATGAGGACAGTAATTGAAAGTTTAATTTACTTTCTGTAAACAGAAAAATAGCTCTGCACCAATCATTTATAAGTTACAGTATGACTAATGTCCAGATAGCATGTAAACCCTACTTCAGCTGTTTTAGTTTTGTTTAAAAAATACTTACACTGGTATAAAGTACAAAATGAGATGCAGTCTATTTTCGGTGTCAAACAAAGGAAGTTTCAATAAAAACCTTTATCAAGAAGGAGACTGGCATTCAATGTCTGACATTAAGAAATATGAGGATATAATACATTTTATTTCTCCATGTATATGAATAGTTTGTTCAAAAACAAATTCCTCTTGATGCGTGCCCAGATGTTTACAGACTCTACCATTTCTCAGCTCTCCATTGAGGTTAATAAAGATTGCAGATAACTTGCCATCTCCACAAATTAAACAGTTTAAAGCTGTATTGTGTAAAAAAAGAATGTGTCTAGTGTCAAGTGAGGATGTGAATCCATCCTGAGGAACCACATCACCTGCTGCCTCTGTCAGGTTGTAATTTTAGGAGGTTGTTATTTTCATATAACCTGAAAGATCATTTTATATGTACTTCCAAATGTCTTCCTAACTGCAGCTGGCCTCATAAACAAGGCCCAGGACCCCCCACTGGCAAAAACAATTATTGCCCCCTCCAGACACATTACATGACAGTGTACAGTGTCCACATCTGTCTCACAGCATAACATTAATGCACATTTTTTGGTTTATTATCTCTGCGTATTGCAGGTACAGTCTTTATACATTCATAAAGTGAACTTCTGGATTGGTTGTCTTCCTCATTTCAAACACTGTACAGCTTTTTAAAACATTTTAAAACATTATTTTGACACATTATTGATAGATTTTTTATTTTGTATCCCTTTTTTTTATTATTCATATTCATGATTCTTGGATTTTGTTGTACTTTCTTTACTTTTCCTGTACTACGTTTATTGTTATGCACTGAAATACCAAGGCAAATTCCTTGTATGTGTAAACCATTGAACCTTAAACTGAATTGGTTTCTGGAAAGTTAAGCCACTGGGCACGGTAGAACTGATTAGTCTTTGGTGAGGCTCCGGACCCACTACTGCCACTGTGTGGCTATTTGTAAAATACTCCTAAAGCATGAGATTAGGGCTGCACAATATATCATTTCAGCATTGACATCGCAACATGTACATATGCTATAGTTACATCGCAGGTTGTGCAATGTTGACGCAGGCAAATTAACTCAGACACATCCTGCTGCTTGATACAAAAAGAAAATAATGAATGAAATGACACAGTTCTGATGTTATGACTAATCTGTAAGATAAGATATGATATTACTATATCTGATATTACAACATTTAGTCAGATATTAAAGATAATGATCAATTTATCAAACAAAGCAGGGCCTACTTTGGTTGTTTGATAAAAATGCACTCATTTACCAAATCACCCCTATCATTCTACAGTGATTTTTTATGTCCAAACAGAGATATTAAAGTTATCTATTCAAAATTCCTGTATTTTTTCATGCCATAATAAATATCACAGAAAAACAAAATATTGCTATGTCTGTTTTTGTAGATGCAAAAGTATAAATAATTTTCCTGGATTCCTTTGCTAAAGACTGAACAAATTTGCAGAACAAATTCTATTTCATCCAATCTTTCCCAAATTAGAAACATAGCATGTAAGGTTACTGGTTTGTACGGAAGCCCTAAAGGGCCATGCATTCATACATTTTATTTCCTCCGTTTTCCCATGATAACGAGTTAGTTTCATTTGTTTTCTCGAGATCTCGAGTTATTATCTCAAAATAACAACTGCCGTTTTCCCGAGATAACGGGATCATTTTCTCGAGATCTCGAGACAACGAAACTTTTTTTTCCCGAGATGACGATATAATTAATTTGAGATCTTGAGAAAACAAAACGATAGTGTAGTATATTAAATCATTGCAGGAAACATCATTCAGTGTAGCAATGTCAGAGGAGCAGGAGCATATCGATCACCGCATCACATATCTTTTCAATCAAGGCCTGACACAGGCTGAAATAGCATCATGCCTTGCTATTACAGATAATATACACATTAGTGTGGGTAATCTAAAAAGACGGTTAGCAAGGCTTCAGCTATATCGGCGGCGCAATCTAAGTGAGCCTGATGTCGTCGTTAACTATGTAGCTGACCAGCTACGAGGTCCCGGGCGTCTCCATAATCTCAGGCCTATCACATCACAGTCATTATCTCGAGATCGATTAATTATATCGTTATCTCGGGAAAACAAAGTTTTGTTATCTCGAGATCTCGAGAAAATTATCCCGTTATCGCGAGAAAACGGCAGTTGTTATTTCAAGATAATAACTCGAGATCTCGAGAAAACAAATGAAATTAACTCGTTATCACGGGAAAATGGAGGAAATAAAATGTATGAATGCATGGCCCTGTAGGGCTTCTATAGGTTTGTCTGTTGATATCCCATATTATTTTTTCAAGGAAGTCAAAGTTCTCTGGCTACTTTTTATTCAGCAAAGTTCTGTAAAATGAAATAAAATAATGTGATGTGTGATTTTCATCTGGCAAAACTTTGCTGAATAAAAGTCTCATATTGTCATTGTCAACTGAAAACCACACATTTCCAATTTGTTGTTTTGTAATTCTTTGAAAAAACTGGAGGAGGGAGTGCTCGTTATGAGTGGAGACAATTCTTCTATTTGTTAAGCCATTCAAACCATTTACAAAGTCATTGAGTTATCTGAAAACATGCATCAGTGCAAATATGCACTGTATATATACATACATACATATATATATATATATATATATATATATATATATATATATATATATATATATATATATATATATATATATATATATATATACATATATATATATATATATATATGTATATATACATATCCATGTTAATAATGGGTTTGGCTGATGATGTGTGAGGTAGTAGTTAAGGGATAGGCTCACATTTTTTCAGTCAGTGTGAACACAGGGAATGTTAACAGCCAGACCCAGTGAAACCTGTTTCAGTTTTAAGACGGGGCCAAACTGTGAACCTCACTGTTCCTTTAGCCTGACATTATCCGTTTGGTCCAGTAGATGGCGACGCAGAGCTTCCAATAAGGCCCTCCGTAAGCGTGTTCAAATCAAATCACATCTCAGCTTCCGCTATGTTCCCACATTCTTGAACACAGCTGATTTTTTATTTATCCCCAGCAAAAGCGACACCAACAGCTGCTTTTTGTCTTGATAAATAGAGCTAGTGTGATGTCACAGTGGAAAAGGAGGGGACAGAGCCGAAACGCTAGTCTTAAAAACAAAGTTATACCTATAATGTCACGGAGCAACTGAAATTGAAGTATTGTGTGTTGAATATCGAACGCAGGAAAAGAGTCGTTACTTTTTTTTACGACGGACACGCGCAATAGAACATCGTACGTGCGCGCTTCCGTAGAGCAGTTACAAAGATGGCGGCCACCGGCGGAACAGGTAAGCCGACTTCGCCGACAGTTCAGACAGTACCTTTTTGTTGATTTTGCTAATGTTGTACAATGTTCAACATACTATATTAGCTGTCCAACAGTCTTACAATTCCTACGAGCAACGATGTACTGGAGTTTGAGCTCTAACAGGATTTTGTGTAACAGAAAATGTTGTCGTTACCGCTGCTAGCTAGCTCAATGGCTAGCCAAGCTGGCCCACAGCCTTTGAGCAACACTCGGCCATCCGCAACAACCTTGATGTAGCTACCATTATGAAGCTTGCCGGACAGTTAAAAGGCTACAAAATGGTACATAAGTGCACACCACATATCACACTTGTCTGGCGTGTCAGTGGATTACTTTGTTCGTAAAGCAGTGACGCCCGTGACTAGCTTGATGGTCGATAAGTTGTTTGTTGAGATAACGTTAGCTTGCAGCACAGCCCTGTTCACCAACTGGAGAATCATTGTGTTCCGGAAGAAATGCTACAAAGAAACGACAAATAAAAACCTCAACCCAAGTGAATGTACTCACTCGGTGTTTGGAGACAGTCTCACTGCGAATTCAATCTTAATATATCCCATTAACGGTATGTTTGACATGTTATAGTTGTGTAGCAAGGCAACTCTTTTCGTTTTTAAAGAGTGAAACATATTAAGACTATTTCTGTGCACCTGCCTAAAAATCTTTAAACTAAACAGGGTAGAAAATCTCCCTTAGGTTACGCTGGAGGATATAATTAGTACAAAAACAAAACATGCTTTAAGTTTTAATTATAAGCCAGGTTTCAACCATGCAGTATGGGTCATTCCATGCTAACTTATCCAGAGGTTTTCCCAGTTCATATCATGGATTTTCTTGGAAATACATGGGACCTGGCTAAAATCTGTATCTGTGCTCCTGCTATACTTTTTGAGTGAAGTTAAGATTTTTTCAGGTTGGACCTGTTCAATAAATTTCATAATTTCTGTGAGTCTTTGTGTGTGTATTCTCAGCTTCACCAACTGCCAAGAAACCCTAACAAAAATGTGCAACAATTCAGTTATTAACAATAAAATTATTTTTTAACGAAGAATCTTTTTAAAAAAAATCATATCTTCACTAGTTTTCACTTTCTTTCAACCAAATGTTGGTTCTGTGTAGTATTTGTGCAGTTCTATCACATCTAGAAGTTACTGTTTTTGCATAGAGATCAGTACAGATCTCAGTAAATATACACACTCACTAAACACTTCTTAGGTTATTTTGACTGTTTATTTTCCCAAGAAAGATCATTTTAATTTCATTTGAAGTTGTGAAGTTATTTGTTTTGTTGGTTTGGAACGCCTCATATATCACATCCAGACATGTTTGACCTGGGAATTAATGTAAACAAGTTTAGGTGGATGAAATGGCCAAAATCATCCTTGTCCCTGGTATATGTAATTTTATATCACAATTTAGGTCGGAGCAGACTGATGCTGGATTTTTGGGGACAGTATAAGATTTTATTGCCATCTGATCATGTTGAAAAATGTCTGATCATATTTGACTTGAAACAAATACTCTTAATCTCAGTGCCATGCAGTCCTATATTGGCCAATTGATCTATTTTTAAACCCTGTCTTTCCACTCATTGACATTTAAAAATATATTATCAGTTTTTGAAATTGTAAGTGATTTTTGAGGCATGTTTTTTTTGCATACACTTTTCTGTAGGTTAACTGAATATGATATGACTGAATTTCCTCCCAAGTGTGATCAGACAGAAGCGATTTAACTATTTAACTTAACTTTCTTTTTTCTGTGTGTGCGTGAAGTCGTTGTTCCCCGCAACTTTCGACTGCTGGAGGAACTGGAGGATGGCCAGAAGGGAGGCGGAGACGGTATAGTAAGCTGGGGCCTCGTAGATGATGAAGACATGACGCTAACTAACTGGAATGGCATGATCTTTGGCCCCCCCAAGGTGAGCCACCCCCTGGGCCTCCAACAATATCACATAGCATGCTGTTCTTCTCTTCAGTTGGCCGATAGACTTTCACCATTGCGTTGGATTGAACATTTGGTACATGATGGGCACATGTTGCTTTTGCTGACCTAAATCAACAGCTTGTCTTATAAGAAAAGAAAACACCAGCGCACAGGAAACAGACAAACACAGTATCCCAACTGCGTGGAAATTCAACATATGAGGAGTGCATATTAAAATGTGTATATCGTCCAATCAAAACACTCACCCAATACTTGTATTACTACAGATAATAGCAAAAAACTATTCTTAGCTCTGCAAGGCAAGGCAAGTTTATTTGTATAGCACAATTCAGACACAAGGCAACTCAAAGTGCTTTACAGAGGCATAAAAATTACATTAAAATAAATTAAAAATTTCATTTAAAATACATTAAAAACAAGCAGGAAGACATCAAGAAACAAAACATTAAAACAAGTTAAGAAATAGGAAAGTAGACTAAAATAGAATAGGTTTAAAAGAGACAAGACAAGAAAATAAAAGTCACAGTGCAGTTCAAAGTCTTGAAATTGCTTCAGAAAGGTCTTCAGCCTTGATTTAAAAGAGGTGAGAGTTGGAGCAGACCTGTAGTTTTCTGGGAGTTTGTTCCAGATATGTGGTGCATAATAACTGAACGCTGCTTCTCCATGTTTAGTTTTGACTCTAGGGACTGAAAGCATAACTTTCAGATGAATGAATACACTCAACAGGAGCTGGATGTGTCCGAGTTTGTGTAGAATTTGTTACAGTGTGTTAGGAGCTCTGAGGTGGAAGAGCCACCATTGTGGGTGTTTCTGTTCCCCTTGGTGGCTTTATGATGGTTCTCTCTACCCTCTAGAGAGTTAAGATGATGTAGTACTTCCTTGTGTGGTTTAGAGGCAAAGAAAAGTGCTTGCATGTACCAGTTAGATTGCAGTTTTGCAATACCAAAAGTGGCAGTCTTGTTCCTTCACCACTGTGGTATAGATGTATCACTCTGACGTTGTGCTGACAGCAACAGTCACTTCCGGGTAGACGACTGCAGTTTATCTGCCTGGGGAGATTCTGTGAAAATAAACGTGTTTATTTCTGTGGTCATTTTGTGCCATAACTGTAATGTAAAAGATGAATATTAAAACACAGTTGTCTGACGTTTCTGCTTTGCTTTATTCTGTGACACAACAGATTTTGTGTCTCGACACAATTAGGTCTCCAACAGAATGTTAGTGAAAGTGTTAGTGAGTTATAAAAGCATCAACAATGCCGTTTAGATGAATTAGATGTATACACTTTGGAATAACATCATGAAAAAAGAGAAGTTGTATGCAAGTGTGATCCAGGGCTTTTTTTTTTACCAAGGATCCAATGTGATAGCATATACAGATGTTGGTAGATGTGGTTGCAACAGTTGCAACTTAGGGTGTGAGTCCCCATGGTGACGAGAGCCCCTGTGGCTGTTTCCGAAGCCTAGCATTTTATATTCAGTGCGCTCAGCTTTTTCTGTGCAGCTGCCTTCAAACACTAGTTAAAATCAGCCTTCCTATTCAAACTGGTGCTGCAGTGGTCAGTGTTACCTGCCACAACCTTCCAAGGTCAATAATGCACTGACAACTCAATCAACAAATGTGGTTATTTAATGGCCAGCACATACCATCACATTTCCTTGACTCTTACACTGTGTGCTAACCTGTCATCTTCTTTAATTTTAGACTGTCTATGAGGGCAGGATATACAGTCTGAAAATAGAATGTGGAACCAGATACCCAGAACAGCCCCCTCTTGTCCGCTTCGTGAACAAGATCAACTTGTCCTGCGTACACAGTTCAAGTGGTGTGGTGAGTATCTAAATTTCAGTTGCATCCATTCTGGCTTGTTTGAGCCGCATTCTGAGCTAAATCATACATTTAAAGTATTTACTGCACTGAATTAGACCAATGCAATCTATGCGTAATTAACTGAAAACTACCCTCCTCCCAGAAGGAGCTGCTGCTGCTGCCTGTTCAATTTAAGACCTAAACTATACGTCAGTCACAGTGGTAGCTTTTAGTAGTAAGTTGTTGGACAGTTGTTGAGTCACTACAAGCAGTAGTCACCAGGTTCCATATCACTGCTACATTAGTCATTTTCTTCAGCTTTATGGTTTATGTGGCCTGTGTACTTCACAGACCTAATTTTAGGTAGAATGTATTTTTTTTTATAGAAACATTTAACAAGGTTTGGTATCGGTGAACCTCCTGCCATATAGAATGGCTTTGACCTCAGGCATTTAGTTTGTAAGGTTAACGGATCCTGCAGTTTGTACATGTAAACAGTTACCGGATGGTAATATTTGTTACAGACTAACCCACTGAATGAAATACCAAACTTATCAAAATCAAAGAACTTTATCACATTGAACTACTGTTGCTCTCTTGTAAACCACAGTGCCATAAAGCAGTCCTACGTCAACATTTGCCACATCATCTACAATGGTGTAAAGTGAAAGCTACCAGTGTTGGGAATCCCAACGTATTGGACTAAGATTCACAGGCACTATTTACTGTATTTAGAACACCTAGTGAATAGTTCTGAAAATTCCTTGTGAGGAGTTTCCTTTTAAAATGCCGTCACAAAGTTGCTCAGAGCAACTTTTCATGAGGAAGTGAAAGAACTCCTATGCCAAGAGAATGGGTGGAGTTGACTCTGTTGCTATTTAAGGACCTCATGTTTCATGAATGAACATACTTGTCTATACTGACTGGTGACAGGTTACTGGTCTGTGTTATTGAATATTAAACAAATAATATAATACAGTAGCACCATAACATTTAATGGATGAAACAAAGTACAATATTTACCTGTTTTTTGTTTTTTTCCTCCAGTCAACCAAACAACATTCATCCTTTGATTGGGTTATTCCACATATAATGCAAATCTGACCGGGTAATCCTGCTATGGCCACAAAATTAATATTTAATGTATACTTAATGAATTGTCACATAATTGGAGTCCAAAGAGAGTGAAGAGTTGTGTAAACTCATTGTCCTTGGTGTTATTGAATTTGCTTCAGATTAGGGATGCAAATTTTAAGCGGTTTCTTTAATTGATAGTCAGCTGTCTTAGATTAATCTGTTTAAGGAATTTCTCCTTCCCTAACCAGTTAGACTTTCAGTCCCTAAAAATAATTTTTACATTTCTGTCTTTTGATTGACAAAGCTCTTAAAAGAATTTAATTTCACTCTCTCACTGCATTCCACATATTTATTCTTACCGACAGGCTACACAATAGGTTTCTTATTGAGGCCATAATAATAAGATCTTGGCCTTCCTCCCCTCTCTCCTCCTTCTCTACTTTCAGGTGGACATAAAGTCAATGGGAGCATTGTCCAGGTGGAAAAACTCCTACAACATCAAGACGGTGCTGCAGGAGCTTAGACTGCACATGACGCTGAAAGAGAACAACAAGCTTTCTCAGCCACCTGAAGGCCAGGTGTACAGCAACTGAGGCCCTGCTGCGGTCCCTCCCTGTCACACACACACACACACACACACACACACACACACACACACACACACACACACACACACACACACACACACACACACACACACACACTCTCACTCTCACACACACACACACACACACACACACACACACACACATAGCATCTTAGACAATTAACACTGATTTCAAACGACACGAGCATCAAGTGATCCAAGACTCTCGACTCCCTCTTCCTTCTTTGGGAGCCTCCCATTGGACAGAGGGAGGGATGCGCAGGTGAACCTGACCTCCTCACTCAGTGCCCAGTCATCCATTAATGTTCACGGTGCAGACCAGACATTACAAAACAAGAATACTGTACATATTACTAATGTTATTTTTTATTATCTTTGTGTTCTACATCCAGATTGTAAAATAACAAATGACCTGATTAAGTGTACCAATTGTGTGTGTGTGTGTGTGTGTATGTGTGCGTGCGTGCGTGCGTGTGTGCGTGTGTGTGTGCTGGATTCTTTCCAGGAGGTGACAGTCCCTGTGTATGGGTATTGTGGCGAGGGATTTGGATCAACTTACTACACAGCAAAACAAATATACTTCTCTAACCCCGACTGAAATGTTAAATGTTTGGATTGTTTTGACATCCTGCAGTTTGCTGACACACATTCCCCTGACAAAGAAAAAGAAAAGTACCTCAAACAATGCTTTGCTTGGTCTCACAGGGCCACGTTAGTCCCAAATTCCCCAGCTTCCACAATCCCGATGATGTGAATTTGACGGGCCTTCCTTAAACGAGTGCATGTCCGGTACATGGGAATATACTGCTACTAGACATTCAGCGACATATGTATCAACGGGACACTACTGGCTCATCACTCATGTTCTCAGACTTGTCTTCTGTGTGCCATATGGTTCATAGCGCTTTGTGATAGTGATTGATTATGAGCAGCCAGTGGGAGGGGGGTAGGGCGGGGGCGGGGGCTACAGGTCCTTGTGCTTTCTCTCTTCAGAGAACATAGTTTCTGCACTTGGCACCTTTTCAGGATCACCACTATACTGTGGCCTGTGCAGAGCAGGAGGAGCTGTGATTTATTTTGTTTGCTGTTTTTGGGTCCTTTTTTTGGTTCTTTAGTCTCTGGGCTTACCTGTGTATACTCCGCGGAGTCATCTCTTCTCTCATACAGTGAATGCCCACTGAATGCAATGTACGGCTTTGGATGTTTATTTTATAACGGGTTGAATCTAATCAGGGTGATGGTGACCTGTTGCATGGTTTTATTTGAATTAAACGTTATTACTTTTGCACGTCTATGTGTCATGATTTTGAGGTAAACTTCACATCTGATTACAGTGGACAATACAACTTTACCTGAAGACAGTCATGGACGAACCCAAAAGTAGTTTTTGATGATTGAATGATTTTTTTATGATATAATTACTAGGTAAGTCATTTATACATTAGAAACACCAAATATGTATTACCTTGTTTTTTGACTGTTGGTCAGTGACTGTAAAAATGGATTTCATCGAAAATGCACATACTTAGTATAGACTTACGAAGTGGTTCTTAAAAGTCAGTGAGCGTTCTTTAAAAAGTAATTGTGGTCAGAGTTAATTAATTCAATTGTAATAGGTTTCACTGTATGTTCCTCCTGCTTTTAGTATAATGTGGCTACCTTTCATGGTTAGCCATTTCAATATTTTGGTAGCTCTTGAAAAATTAAGCAAATGTAGTCATAAGCCAACATAAGTAGCCCCACTTTTAAATTCTAGAAGACTTTCACTTGTATTAAAAAGACTTTTGAACATCTTTCCTTGACTAAATGAGACTGCTGAAGCCTCTTAACCTTTACATGTACTACAAGGAAACTTTGATACTGATGCCTCTATATGATCTACATAACGTCATCAGCAAGAACAGTGGCTATTTCTGTGTAGCTATTATAGCTGTTCTTAATACCCATCATGGAGTTAGTCATAAAATGTATATTATACATATATACATATATTTATGGTGGAGTACTGAGGATGAATTGAAGGGCCTCAGCCTGGGGAAAGAAGCTGCTCTGCAGTGTGGTGGTACAGCACTCAAACAAAGTTGACTTCTTTTCACCATCATCATATCACGCTTACTATTACTACTATTAATCTTAAGTGTATAGTATAGTATATTTCCTCATCGCTTTACTTTCAAGAGAAATGCACATGCTAGCCAGATCAAGATCTTTACAACAGGACGTGGTGGTGCCCATACTGCCTTTGTCCACGGGGGCCGCCAGAATCAACTAAAGGGGACTTAACAGACAGAATTAAAATAGATTTGTCAAATTGAAGCATCAGCCCGAGATTTCCTGACTTTTTTATTTCTTATTATGGGTCAAACACTGGATCCTACATTTCCTATAATGTAACCATTAGTGTAATAGACTCCCCCCTGCCAGGTAAAAGCTGACGTCCTTCAAACTCTGTGCCACCTGGCATGTAATGCTGGCTTTTGATTGTGGTGGGTTGTACATAATAGACTACATTATACTGAGTGTGCTGCTCAAGACAAGTTAACTGACTTAATAGTTGTGTAAAATCAGATTGTTTCCTACCAACCTTCAACGCTGCAGGGCTAAGTATTTGCTGCTTAAAAGCACTTTTCAGTGATAACATGACATGGGAAATTCTAATTATTTTAATATTTTATATACAGAATGAGAAAAAACCTTACTGCCCATGATGCTAACATGCTCTTAGTTTGTCTACATAAACAGATAGTATTGTGTTGGGAAACCCAAACCATATCACAAAGTGGTAACTGTTCATTTCTTAACTGGGCAATACTGTTAGCAACAATCCCACATATTGTTTTGGTCATCTTCTGTATCAAGCCTGTAACAATTCTATCTAGCACCCGGCAGAACAATACAGTCTCATCACATGTGTAAAGGCATCAATGGTAAAAGTAAGCTGTGGAGCTTACTGTCGCTCGAGTCCAGTGCGGCCAGCATGCAGCACTTCTCGTCTGTCTTACTGGGCTGACAGCAAGATGCTTCTCTAAGCAAAACCAGACGCAGCATCCCCATTCAACAGCTGTTGTTGCTTCTATTTGCATCTTTTCTGCTGCAGGGAAACAGGACAAAGAGTGGCACGTGATGCGAGCTCAGGGGAGAAAGGATTGGTGAATCAATCACAGCGGGTGATACAGCTGGGTGCCCTTCAGTCCCTTATATACCATACGCAGAGGCTCTTAAGGACTTCTAAGGGGAAACAATCAGCTAGATGCAATGCTTTATATAACTAAAACTCCTGAATGCACAGGGGCAAAAGAATTAATCTGACAATGGATGGTGCCTTGTTGATTCTGAAATGAGTCAAATATGTGGATTTGATTCAAGAACAAAAAATCAACAAGAACAGAAATGCTTGATAGAAGTCAATAAAAATCACATATAATGAAATGATTGAGTTAACATAATAACAAGTATCCTAAAACTTTATGTGACCGAGCCACCGAGGGAAATGCCTCTCCGGGACGTTCACCGGGAGAATAAACAGTACACAAGCTCAGTAAGAATGAGAGCAGAGACATGAGCTTCCAGTTCCAAAAAAGAATATTTATTTAAATTTTAGTAGCCAGAATTTGTCAAAAATTGCAATTAACCAATTTTAAAAAATTGAGTCATTTTATTACAAAATATACCTCATTAAAATACCATTAGACAGAAAACACTGTAAATATTTTTGGGCTGTTTCAACTTATAAGTCTAATATCAATTGCTGCCTTAAATATTTGAGTTAATTTAGGTTGAATAGTTTGTTTAAAACCTTTTAAGTTTTCTTTTTTTGCAAAACAATTTAAAGTTAACTGAACTTGAAAATACATCTTCAGTTAACTTAAGATATTAAGTTGAATCAACAACTGTTCAGTGACACTGACAGTCATTACTATTAAATTTGATTGTGGTTGGCATGTCAGTTTTTGCCAAAAGACTTTAAGTTAAAAGAACTAATGTTTATAAGTTCAGAAGTGGTCTGAAAAAAAAACAACTATAAATTTTAAGCCGAATCAACTTGAAATGAATAAAACTTGTATACGTATGTTAAGATAATTAGAAAAGATAAGTTAATTTCACTAAATTATCTAATGACTTTTTATAGTGTACAGGGGAGGGTGCCAGGCAAGCAGGTGGAAGAGGGAGGGGAACGCAAATGCTACCTCTAGCTAGCTGTGGTCTGACTGCAAACAGCACCTTAAACAGAAGAATCTACCTCCACAGAAATAATGACGTAAAGACGGGCGAGACAAAACTGCCACGAAGCAGCGCGAAGCTCCTTTTACGGGGGCTGCTAACTCTGATAATAAACAAGCGTCACCTGTCCTGAATCAGCTTGATTATAAAGGTGGAGCAAAACCTGCGAGAGCAAACCCCACCCATTACATTTATATGAAATTATCTTTTCACCATTTTTTGTCAGAATGTGGCATGGCGGCTGACGGGGAGTGTCACAAAAGTGAACCAGGTCATGGTTCCACACCCTGTCCTTCAAACAGCCCTAATGTCAACTAGACAGCGTGGTCAGTGTATGGGGGATGGGTAAAATAAACAGACTAGTCCTCAATCACTCTAATTGTATCTACTGTGATGGACAAGCTCTCAATCAGCCCAACTGTATCAACGAGTGAAAGAGAGGACTGCATGGTGTGCCGCTCAATCAAAATAATTGTATATGAACAGTTGCTGGGGTGTAGGGACAAAGAACTAACAAGCTGATTTAGGCTCAGCAACCAGTGGTTCCCTTCTGTCCTTTGAAAAAACCACCCATAGTTTTTACTGAATTACATTACAATTTAGGAGTCTCCATGAGGAATCTAAATGAAAATTGCTGTGTTTCCATAGAGTGTACAACACAAGATCTGCATCAGCCTACTCCCACAATATGATATCTGGTTCCCCATACAAATGGGTGTTTGTCAGGTTCGTGTTCCCTCAATATAAAGTGTTGCTTCCTTAAAATAGCGGCCTGCTTATACATACAATGTACATAAAATTGATCTTGTTACAATGTCTTGTATCCTCAGGATAACAACCCATGTACACATGTTTATAGATCTCGTTTGTCACATATACAGTACAGTCGTGGTCAAAAGTTTACATCATGGCAGTCTTCAGTTCCAATGATTTCTACAGCGCTCATGTTTCTGTGATGGAATGAGTGGAACACATGCTACTTTGTCACAAAACACATTCATGAAGTTTGGTTCAGTGATGAATTTATTATAGTCTTCTGAAAATGTGACCAAATCTGCTGGATCAAAAATATACATACAGTAATTCTAATATTTGGTTAAATGTCTCTTGGCCATTTTCACCTCAGTTAGCTGCTTTTGATAGCCATCCACAAGCTTCTGGTCGTCCTCTGGCTGAATTTTTAACCACTCCTCTTGACAGAATTGGTGAAGTTCAACTAAATTTGTTGACTTCCTGGCACAGACTTGTTTCTTCAGCACAGTCCACATGTTCTCGATGGGGTTCAAGTCAGGACCTTGTGAAGGCCATTCCGAAACCTCTATTCTAGCCTGATTCAGTCATTCCTTTACCACTTTTGATGTGTGTTTGGGATCATTGTCCTGTTGGAACACCCAAGTGCCCCCAAGACCCAATCTTCTGCTGACTATTTTAGGTTTTCCTAAAGAATTTGGAGATAATCCTCCTTCTTCATTATTCCATTTACTTTCTTTAGAGCACCAGATCCACTGACAGCAAAACAGCCCCACAGCATAATACTACCAGCACCATTCTTGACAGTAGGTATGGTGTTGTTGGGGTTGAAGGCCTCACCTTCTCTCCTCCAAACACACTGCTGCTCATTGTGACCAAACAATTCAGTTCTTGTTTCATCTGACCACAGAGTTTTCCTCCAGAAGGTTTTTTCTTTGTCCATGTGATCTGCAGCAAACTTCAGTCGAGCTTTAAGGTGCTGCGTCTGGATTGAGGGCTTCTTTCTTGCACGGCAGCCTCTCAGCTCATGTTGATGTAAAACACACTTGACTGTGGACACTGTCACCTGTCTTCCAGCAGCTTCTAATTCATTGCAGACTTGCTTTTTGGTGGTTTTTGGTTGACTCTTGACCATCTTGACCAGTTTTCTCTCAGCAGCAGGTGATAGTTTGTGTTTTCTTCCTGATGGTGGCAGTGACACAACTGTGCCATGCACTTTATACTTACAAACAGTTGTTTGTACAGTTGATCTTGGGACTTGTAACTGTTTCCTGACTTGTTCAAATCAATAATGAGCTCTTTCAGATCAATGCTGAGCTTTTTAGACTTTCCCATTGTAGTGTTTGTGGCTGAGTCTAGTGGGTGTATCAAACAAGCCCTTTTAAAATGGGCCCAGAAAAGTCACCAGCTGTTATTATTCATTATCACTCAGAAGCAGTTATGAGGCCATGCTACAAAGAACATTTGATTCACACAGCTTTCTATAATCACCAGAATTGATTGTTCTTCCGCACATATGTGTGTAGAGATCTTGTTCCCACAATATTCCTGTTTTCTCAGAACAAAACCCTGTTACATATAGACATATGTACACATAGGTGTGTACGTCTTAGATGACATCATGCTCCCTCAAAGTGTCCATCCATCCATCCATCCATCCATCCATCAACTAGTATTTCATGGTAACTGTGGATTTTTGTTCACTTATTTCAGTGGACAAAGGGATAATGGACATGGCCAGCTTTTCTGGGCCACCAGTGTTCAACAGTTGTTCAGTCATGAGTCAGACAGTGAAGAGGCAGAGACACTGGTTTTTCTACTTGACTAGAATTCAATGCAAACAACAAGAGGTTAAGTAAAACTGTAGAAGACGATCTAAGGGAGGATTTCTTTCTCTGTCATGCTGTGACCTTTACACTTGGTATTAGTTATTTGTAATTTCTAGTAAATTCACCAAACTCTGAGCTGTACTTATTTAAAACCATCTGATGAATACCTCAAACGTTCAGAGAGTCTTACCTGTAGAATTAGCTTTGCGCAACTTTTGCCTTCAACATCCCTGATTATCATATGAAAATCTGCGTTCACACACCATCGCGATAATTAACTCCACTGGCCGGATTGCACTCCATTTGTTACATTCACATGTAAAGCATGGGGGTGGTGTGTGTGTGTGTGTGTGTGTGTGTGTGTGTGTGTGCATGGGGGTGTGTAGACCAGTTGTGGGAGGTGTCAGATGGTCGCTGACACACACACACTCCCACATCCATTCTCCTGCACGACCTGGTGTGTGCTCAGGACTGAGCAGAGCAGTGTGGAGGAGCCCATCTGCTCGCAGGGTCAAAACCACTTTCTCCTGTCTCTCTGTCTTACACACACACACACACACACACACACACACACACACACACACACACACACACACACACACACACACACACAAACACAAACACAGCCCCATGCTGAGTATGCCAATTAGCTAAATGAGACAGATTTTTCCTCAGTGTTGATTTGCATTTTTTATGGTGAGCACATGGTTTAAATACTCACATTAATGGGCTGAAATGAAAAAAATGCTGCTTTTAAATTACACATGAATACTATATACAGAAATCCATACACTGTTCGCCCCAGGGAATGTTTACATCGGCTTCATTTATGTTCACAATTTGTTATTGAATGCAATATATGAATTATAAATGTTATACCTATTTTTAGTTGATGTTTAAGTAAGCATCTGTGACTGTTAGGATTTAACGGTACTTTTGTCGTCAGAATTTGTGTATATTTAGATATTTTGCAAATCCATGAGAGGGATCTGACTTCTTACTTTTTGAACACTGTATTGGTTTTATTATGACTTTTTACACACTTTGAACATGTAAAATTAAATTAAAGATCTCCATGGGAAAAAATTCTTTACATCCTGTGGAGTACAACAAACATGTTTTTTCTTGCACTGCTTTCTGTCTAGTAGAAATTGCTAGGCGTCTTTAACACTGCTGTAGGTGTGTTTCCTCAGAAACCCTCCAGTAAGACCAGTTTTAACTGCAAATCTCTATGAAGTGACAGGTTGCTCGCCCAGCCTGACCTGCTCAGCTGATGACGATGTATACTGCTTTCAGTTTCATCAGGACTTAACCATTTCCTCTCTGGTCTTAAGGATCATGAACAACTCAACTGCTGAGTGAGTGTGAGACACATCTGAGCCTTCATCAAGTACACATGACAGCAAGTTGGGACAAGATTTGGAAGAGCAGAACCAGTTCGAGAGAGAGCAGCTCAGGGCTGTGAGTGTAGTTCCATCAGCTGGAAGGTGGAGTGCTATCAGATGTTAAGAATGACATCTCATTACTCTGTGTAACAGCACACAACACCCTCTGATAAAATCTGTCCAAACCAGTGTTGCAACACAGTGTCTAGTGTGTTTTCACCACATTGAAACTGACTTATAATACAAGTAGTAACAATACACTGCTGACTAACATGAAATTTCTCTTTTCAGTTCAACAACAGCATCCAACACACAATTTTGCAAGACACGATAAACAGAAGAAGAATCTGTCTAAGACAGCTAAGCTCATAACAAGATGAAAAAAACATGTTAAAACTAAGAAATATATATATATGTGTGTGTGTGTATATATATATATATATATGTATATATATATATATATATATATATATATATATATATATATATATATATATATAATGATATAATAATATAAAAATGTAGTTGTTGTAATGAGAAACTGAGCAAGTCATTATGACTGTATGCAACAATACACTGTCGCACAATGAAAATACTAGATATGTACAGGTAATGTACTAGAAATATAAAGGCCTTTTACTGACAAATCTATTTTTTATCAATGATATTTGATACTGTGGCACATCTGCAAATAGTCTGATAAAAAATACACATTGTAACAGAGTATTTGTGAGTTAAAATTTTATAGTCTTAGTTTTATATCTTGACATCTATATATATATATATATATATATATATATATATATATATATATATATATATATATATATAGCTGGAGCTCTTTACACATATAAAGAGTTGATCTGCCATCTTTGTGCCATCTTTCTACATGTTGCCACAGAGTGTGACAACATGTAGAAAGCTGAACTTTAAATGTCCTGATGCAACCCTGTATATATATGTATATATAAAACATCGTCAGTAACCCTGATGCAGGCATCAATTAGGTTACAAAACACATCTGACAAGAGACAGTTTGTGGCATATAATCTAATCTTTAGCTTGTTAGCCAAGAACAATTTAGCATGTCACATTACCAAGTGCTCAAAATCTGCTGGGGAAAATACTAAAAGCAGATTTCACTGTGTGAACAAGTCAGGATGTTTCACTTTTGTTTTGTATCTAAAAACCTGTCCCACTTCTCTCAGAAATCTAGCAGGTTGGTGTTATATGTGCTCAGTTGTCATTAATAACCTGCCGTAGCCCTCCACTCCTTAACAAAATGAGCAATAAACCAGAGTGAGTGTTTGGGAAATGGAGAGTCATCTGAGTGGGGTCACTGAGGCTGTAAATTTCTCTCCCAGTGTGACAGAGCGTCTGCAGCCTCCTGAGGCCTGGCCTGCCTTGGCCTGGCCCAGTGTGGCTCTGCAGTGTGGATGGTTGTAAGGTGACGGAATGTACACCCCCCCACCCCCCTCCATCCAGCCCTACAACCCTCCACCTCCCCTCCTCACACGCACACTCACCCTCACGACCATTATGAAACCCCAGCAGATGGCCAGGAGACAAAGGGTGTGTGAGGGTGAGAGGCCCTCATCTCCACCAACCCCCCCCCATCCCCACCTCTCTTTTCCTAGTAAGCCCCCCCTACCCACCTTGTCCAATAAGAAGTAAGCAGTCTGTTGCCGTAGTGTTACAGCTGGAACCCATGGAAAGCTCTTTCTCACCCCCCGTCAACCCTTACACACACATACACACACATGCACACACACACACATGCACACACACTCACACACACACACACTTCCCTGCCACATGCCTCTCAATTAAGACAAATCGACAGCGCTTCCTCCATCCCTTGTTCATGCAGATGTGGCGATTTTGCCTCGATTCCTCACTCCGAGCGAAACGAGCTCCTTTAATGTGAAGACATTAGCCTAAATGATTCCTGGTGTCCTTTATCAGGCAAGAGCTCCCATTTGGGGCCCCGCAGCAGGTAATTCTCCTTTTGACAGTGCAATTGAACTGGCCAGCGCTGAAGGGCTGTTTGGCGAAGAGCCATTTAGTGTAAGTGCTCTCAAGGCCGGCGAATGACACTTGTAGAGACAATGTCACCCCCACTGACACTATCAGTTGATTGTGTATTGAACAGAAATGGACGAGTGGTGTAGGCCCCAGGCCAGAAATATGCAGCGTTATTGGCAGGGCGAAGTCCAAGGCGAGTGTCCGGGGAGAAACGAATTCAGGCGAGCTCTGTGGAGGTCTCTGTCAATACCAGGTGCCAAGGACACTAGGACAGGGACTGTGAGGCGATAAACTGGCTTATTTCACTAACGTGCTGCATGATCATTTGACACTTTCTACAGAATTACTCCATACATGCCAGGACAACGTCCTTGTAGAGATTGAGCTTCTGTAAATGGGCACGGGACTAAAAAAAATATGACAAAAGACTGATAGATTCACTCAAATTACAAACATTTTCTCACTTTCCTTTTGTGGTGTAAAGCCATGCACATTAAAATGTATCTGTCCTGCTTTGAACAGCTTTGAAACATGACTGAAGCTTTCCAAGTTAAATATCAGCTCAATATGAAGATTGGTGAACTTTTGCTTCCATTTTGTCATTTGGTGATGTGTTTCCTCATAACTACCTGCTGGAGAGGAGCATTGACCTGAACCTGTTGCTATTCTATTTCATATATTTCTTTAGCCCCTTCCATGTTCATCATTTTGCTCTATGTGCACTTTTATTAATGTGGAAGTGCTGCATTTTCATTTCTCATTGACTCAAGATTAGACCAGGTCGTAATGTACTTTCACCTCCTATGTCACTGAACAAGTTGTTATCTGGTACCTGCCTAAAGGCACTTTATCATTTTGTCTTAAGTAATGGTGCGTTTCAGTGAAACAAATTGGAAAACCAGTTCTATTCAGGTTAGCCTGTTAACCGCTGTTAGTCATCAGTTGATAACAACACATTAAGACTTATTTTGCTCACACAAACACTGAAGCAACATGTCTTGAGATAGAAATTGGACAGTACTATGTGTAAGACTGATTTAATGAGACACAAATAAGACAAAAGTGCTAGTTAACAGTATAGAGAGCTGAAATCCAAGCCCTTCCGATTTCTCCCATGGGACCTTATTTATAACCTTATAAAAAATATGTATGGTGGTGAAAGGAGAGAGAGAAATACATTTTTGATCCTCTTTGAATTGTGTCATGAATCACACGTTGATGTGATGATATGCTATTTGTCAATTTTAAAGATAATTTTTCATCTTGAGAAAGTCTGTCATAAAACTGATGAAATATCAGACTGTGAAAATACGTCATTATAAAGATTACACAGCCAACAATAGCATTAGTGACGTTGTCTTATTGAACGCTCACCAAAACCTGTAGCTTTAACATTGTAGAGCTGCTCTTGTATATTAGCAGCTGACAGCACTGACCAACTCTCCTTTTCACATATCATAGTCGTCAATATGAGCAGATCTATTGTGATTTTCAGCGTTTTTACTACCTTTTCAGTTTTTTTTTCCTGATCATGTTGGTGTTGGTGACGTGTGTTGAGTGAGACGATGTAGTTCACTGAGCGCTTTAACACAAAACTACATGAGATTTGACTTTATTTTACGACAAATGCTTATTAAAAACTCCTCTAAAGCTCACTTGTGAACACATTATATCTTGTTTTACAAAAACAGTGTGACAATTGGAGCTAGCCTATTTCTTGATAAATAACATTTTATTCATCTGCCCAGCACTTCTTGAAAGACAACCATCCCAATTTCTTTACATTTCTGTTCATGTATGGATTAGACAAATGAGATACAATGTTGACATTTTTGAGATTTAAAGGTGTTATTAGGTGAATTCTTTAACTTAACACTTAAACTTAACAAGACTAGCTTATTACACCTGCTTATAATTTTTATGCTAACATAGGCTAACTATGCCTTGACTCCAGCTCCTTAAAATACAGACATGAGAGAGGTATTAATCATCTCATCTCACTCTCAGAATGAAAACAACTGCTGCTCTTTGCTAGCAATCCTTGGCTGTAGCCAGTTAATGTAAGCTAATTAGCTCATTAGCCTTGTATCCAGTCACGCTAAAATGGAAGAAGAGCGAGAGAGAGTCTTGCATCAGCAGAGGCCGAGAATGGCATGTAGAGTTGGAATATTTTCACCTCTTACTCTGCGAATTAAGGATTTATTTGGACCAAACCAGAGGTTATTGTGGAAAGACAAAACCAAGACTGTTTTGGTGACTTTTATTTCTTTTTTGTGTAGTTTGAATGAAGTGTGTTTTATGATGAGTTAATGAGGCGATTCAGCTCGTCTTAGTTTAGTAAGAGAGAAATTCAGGAGATTTGTATTTTTCTGTTTAGTAAGGAAAATAGATGCAGGTGTATTTCATTTCTTGACATTTTGCTCATTCATCACACTAAAAGTTCAGAGACCTTGTGAAACATGGAGCATTTGCCACTTGCATATACTGTATTTACCAGCTGAAACTACAGGGCCAGTCAGACTATCACCTCTTGAGGTACAAAGTGGTATAAGGAGAGAGGACGGGCTGGGGCTAGCTGGTTAGCATGGTAACTTCAGCAGACATCTCTGCAACACAGTACATAATGTTTCTTCACATTCTGTTGATAATGTAGGTTCATTTGTTGAATGTTTTAACTAAAATTCTAAGATCTTACAAAGTGCATTCAAATATGAGTTCTTAGTAAATTATTAATGCTTTGATAGTTTAATTTAGAATATTTGTAGTAAATCCAATGCACCTGTTGTTTTACTATCTATCTCATAGCTTCATCTGCCATCAGGCATGTCATCACTCTATCTATTCACCATATTTCCCTTTCATTGCTCTGGTTTTCCATTTTGAAAAGCTCTCGCCTGGCTGCTCCCCCAAGACTCAGACATCCACCAGAGCAGAGGCCAGTGACACGTGTGATTGATGACCCCCAGAATGGAAAGGAGAGAGATGGACAGATTCCTTTTATCAGGATTGAGGTCTGACTAGATTAAAATGCAGTTGTACAACGCCTCCTCCCCCTTTTTTGGCGTCCCTGTCGGCCTCCTCAGCAGCCCCACTCTGTCCCCTGTCAGTCACCACACCTGACGGCTGGGAGTTTTTCCTCATCTCCTCCGCTGACCTCCAATCCCACCTCCCCACTCGAGGTGACATGGTGCGGACGTGGCCGATTGTGCGAGACTTTAACCAGTCACTTCCAAATTGACTTGATGTGTTTTTTTACTTGCTTCTGCAGAGAAGTGTGCCAGACAAATCTCAGTGGAGCGTTCCTAACACCATTTGCACAAAGCTGGTTGGTTTAAAAAAAGTATGAAATGTGTTGGAACATAAATCACAAGTCGCCCTCCACAGCTAACCACAATCAACCCATGAAAAAACATGCCGAGTGAAGAGGGGAAATTCTCCATTTTCTCACTCACTAAGTGCTGATTAAAAGAAAAGAGACAATCACTCTCATTCAGTGGTGTGCAGCTGCCTCGTTGTCAGATGGCAGAGTGGGAGATTTTTGTGGAGGTGCTGAAAAGATGCCTCAGTGAAAGGGACCTGCGTTTGTTTTTCAGATGGCTCTCTAATGACTGGATGTGATTAACACAAATTATCTCACTTATCACAACTCAACAGGCGTAGATAGACAGTCTCTGGGTACATTCTCTGCAATGCCACTTAACATGCATTTAATCAGACTCAGCAGTCAGATGCACAAGGACAAAAATAACAAGATTTCTCTCACAGAAATACCCTGTGTCTGGCTGTGTCATTCCTCTTTGTGTCTTTAAGGCAACTTGCTACAGTTTAGTGTCAAAGTATCACTTATTTTGATCTCCATGTCTGCGCTTTCTTCCCTGCTAAATTTGCTCGTTGATGATGTCACTGCTGTGTATTGTCCACATTAGTATGTAGGACTGAAACACCTGTGTAGAAAACACTGAAAAGAGGAAAATGTCTCATTTCCACAGTTTTGTTTGTGTTTGTAATCGTGTAATTGTCTTTACAGGTAGATAGAAACGTCACCGCTCACATGAAAGAAAGCTAATTCCCTCTGTTTTGGAGCATTATAGAGACAAAAACAGGACCAGTAATGTATGGCAACAAACAAGTGAGTAGTTTGGCCTGCCAGCTGTTTAGTGAAATATTTAGTTAAAAGATGTATGAATCATTGATGTTACACAGCTAGCATGCTACCACAGCTAGCTAAATATGCCATCGAACTTGTCACTTAGAAGAAATGTATAACATTCATCAATCAGTTAGCTAATTCATCTATTATATGCTCCTGTGACACAAAGTGTGTATTGGCTGTCCAAAATCCGGCACAAAAACGTGTTTATGCAACACATTGAGGTGCATCCCAGACTGAAAGACTTTTGTGATGACTCGCATACACACACAGAGATTTGTGGAAACAAGCTGTAAAACATCCTCTACGCATCTTTTCTAAGTGCTCAAACCAAGGCCATTCAGGCAAAGTTGCTCATAAATATGATTCTGCAGTAATTTTATATTTTTCATATTGTCAACCAAATCTCAACAAAAGACCAAAACCAAGAATGAGTTCATCTAATACTTTCTGACTTCCCTCCCACATCTGTGGAATTCAACATGCAGACGTACTGAAGACAGAAATCTTTAAGAGCAGGTCCAAAATGTATTATTTCATTTTTCAAAGGAAACTACAATGATAACACTGTATGCACCAAAGTAAGGGCTGAGGTTTCAGAATTCTGTAACGTTGCTAAAAATAGGTCTAAATGGTCAGTCACACAGGTTTAAAGTCATTTTTAACAGTTCACTTTTTACATACTGTTATCGTAAGGCAAAAAAGTAGTAGCCTAATGAAAGGTGGTTTTGTTTTCAAAAAGGCTCAGACAAGAAGGACTAGTTTATTTGTTGAGGACCAGTTGTGTGTGTGTGTGTGTTCATGATAATGTACATGGAGTGTGACATATTGTACTTGTTAGTATGATATATTCATTGTTGGTGTGGGTTTTTTCATGGGATTTATCTGTGAAGAAAATAAATACTACCACTTTCTTTAAAATTGATTTTTTTTTTTTTTTTACATTTTCCGATGCTTTCAGTATGTTGAATTGTTTTAAAAGTAGACCAGACCAGAGATGATTTGTCTTCTGCACACATGAAAATCCCATCAACATCTGTCTGTGAGATTATATATTTCCACCCTGTGTTAAAGCTGCTGCCAGCTCTCCAGTCAACCAGAATTTAACCCTGTGACCCTTGCAGGAACCCTGAGGTCAGCCTGTCACGGACGACGGACCGGAAGTCACCGTGGGGGCCTTTTTTATCCAGATGACGGTTATATGGAGGGTTGAGGGCTCTACAGAGAGACATAAAACTGCCAGGACAAAGAGAGGATGGAAGTGAAAAATAGAAATGTTAAACCTGCAGGCTGATGTCACAAAATCTGGAGATTGTAACAGTTAAATTAGTTGTAAAAGAGTTGTATTTGCATTACATATCCCCGTCTGTGTCTTCCTTCAAATCTTTTGATATATACCTTAAATCAAGAAGACTCTCCTGTGTCGTGCATCATCTATCTATAAAGAATATCAGGTCACATCAGTGAGACATGGACATGTAATGGTTAACAGTTAGGTTGCTGGTACATAAGCCAATATCCAATCATAATTCCTCAATAAATAAAATATATTGAATTTTTACGTGAGTTTGGCGTTGGATCCAGATGTCCTGTTTTATTTTGAGGGTCTTGTCATGCTCTCTTGGGGAATTTCTAATTTCCTGGATGACTTGGTACTAGTTATAGGGGCACGCAATCAGCAGAATAATGATAATAATAAATAATTACAAAGTACCTTTTCGCAAACCACGAAAACATTGAAACTTTACACTTGTTTATGTTCTAACTTTCCGTTTCTTTGTGTTTCAGTTTTATGTTGTGACAATGCTGTGCTTATGCTCTGGCTAGGTTAAGGCACAAACCACTTAGTAAGGTTTAGGAAAAGGTTTTTGTCGCCACAAACACGGCTGGAAATGTTCCAATGTCTCCTTAAAAATATTTGGTGGTTTCCAGATTTGGGAGGGTTACTCTGAAAATATATTCCAATACAGTTACTAATTACCTGTTAAAAAATAAAGTCAGTAACTCAATCCAAGTATCACAATATTAAAGGAATGTGACTTGATTAATTTCTGTTAATTTTGGTTTACCTCAATACCAAACATATGCAAATAGACGAGAGAAAATAAATATCAATAAGATGACTTGTATTTAATCTTAATCTTCTGTTAGAAGACACACTTCTTTGGAGTAATGTGTGTAAAGTGTGTGCATGTGTATGGTTACGGACTAGTATATCACTCTTTATGTTAATATTTTTAACATAAAGTTTATATTTTTTTATAATATATTTTTATATAATATTTTATTTTACTGAATGTATCTCTAATCTAAGTACATCTTTTTTTCTGTAACTTTACTGGAATACAGTTACCTTTTTTTTGTATCCTGATCACATAATCCCGTCACATGTATTTCCTTACTTCCCAAGCCTAGTGGTTTCACACTATTTAGATTTTGTCATGTGTGCACTAGTTACAATCAAACAAATTGCATTAAAAAAACAAAACAATGAAAAGTAATGTTCAGGGTGATAAAAGACCAATGAGAACTATTTAGATAAGTACTGAGATTTCATACATATAAGCATCTGCAGTTTGATCCTTTCATGTGTCTAAGGCTGTGTGATGCTGACCTAAATGTGATGAGAATGAACACATTCTGCTTTCCATACCAAGGCCATTTTAACATTTCAAGAAAGAGCTAATGATGATGATGAAATATCAGAGGCAGTAGTGGTGTTTGGAGGAAAGGGGTGTGTGTTTGGGGCAGCATAAATTGTGTTTGCTACTTCATTGAAAGACAATGGAGGACAAGATGTTGTGTGTAGTGTCACCCACGTGCTTCTGCACCACTATTGTCTGCTCTCCTTCCCTGGGAGAGGGGAGACGGAGGGGTGAAAGGAGGAGGAGGAGGATGTGGGAGGAGGTGGGTTAGTTGATTGCTGTGTGTGTGTGTGTGCACGTGCGTGTGCGTGCGGGGAGAAGCACAGACGGCTCGTGGTAATTTGATGTGTGTCCCCAGGGATGTTTGATGGATTAATGCTAAGCAGCTCCCTCTTCTACAGCACCACCTGATCTTTGGGGCTCGTGCCCCACATATAAAAGGCTGCAGTAGTGCTGAGCTCAGCTAGTCCAGCCATCTCTCTCTCTGCCTCTGTTTCTCCCTCGCCACTTTCTGTCTTCCTCTCCATCCACCCTGTCCTCTGCTTTCTCTCTCTCTGCTACTTTCACTACATTTTCTCTCTCTCTTTCCACTGGCTTTAAACCTTTTCCAGGACAAATTTTTTTCTAACCCTTTTTTTTCAATCCTCCGTTGTTTGGCCTGTTGAAGAAGGCCGTCTGGAAGCTCAGTACATTTCTGCTCTTTTCTTTTGGTTTTTATCATCAGTCTGTTCACATTCTTCTATGAGGCTCTAGCATCAGTTCTTTCATCAGGAAAAAAACATGCCACGCTCCTTTTTGGTGAAGCAGCCGAAGGTTCACGATTTCTCCTCCTCCAACTACTACCATCAGCACCAGCAGCACTGGGACGACTCTTACACTGTGACACATGCCATCACAGAGTCAGCCACCAACTTGGCGGTGCGTTTGAGTGAAAATGGTGAGTTGATATCTCTCTGAGTTGTGTTTTCAACTTTGTGTTTTTCTGCTGCACTAGATATTGATTTCTTCATTTGGAGATGATCCACATGGTCTTTCACACAGCAATGAAAATCTCAAATAACAGACAGTAATTCATGCAATAGTGTTTATGTTGTTGTCTCTGCTACCTAATAGTTCTTGGAAACCCCCAAAATCCCCCACAGGCATTGCTCACCCCCCTTCCGCATCCCTCAGGACTTTTGTTTTCTAACTCGGCGGATGCTAAACAGTATTCAGGTCACGCCGGCTCAATCTGCTTAATACTCAAACCAGATCACACAGCAGACTTTGGCTTTAATACTATTGTGTACATGAATGATGAGATATATGTGTACATGGGCATTAGGCACAAAATCTGATGCCTTTGTCAGGTCCAACTAGAAAGAAAGGGAAAAAAACTCATGAGAAAGCAGATAGCCACATGGGACTGTGTTGTCCTTAGATGGTGCAGTTGCCCTTGAGTCTCTCCTCTTATCATCCACCCCCCCTCGTTCATCTCTCCATCTCTCTCCATCTGATCCTGCAGGATGTTAGATAGCCACAGGGAGTAGGATTGCAGCAACACAATCCATATGTGGAGCAGCGAGAGGTGATGGAACAGGGTTTTTAGAGGATGGGTATTGACTGGAAAATACAGAGTGCTGCAGGTAATTCAATAAAGTGCAACATGAGCAGTACATTGGCAGACAGTAGATTTTCATCCACGGGATTTCTAGAGAGGCTGGATGTGAGAACAACCCTGCAATACAAACAATATGTGTGTGTGCCTGTGTTTGTGTGTGTGTGTGTGTGTGTTTGGCTTTGAGAAACATCCAAAGAAATGTGTGCTTTGAGCGGATTCACCCCCTAACACACACACATACACATACACACACACACACACACACACCACCACCACCACCACCACCAGCAGCAGCATCACAGATCTTGTGTTCGACTTGAATCATTTGTCCCCCAGATTTAGGATGCCAGCTGTCTGCTTCCCTTTGTGTGCCAGTGTGTGTGTGTGTGTGTGCGCGCGTGTGTGTTTGGGGTGGGTGGGTGGGGGGGTGAGTGGGCTCAATATACCATTGACTGCTGTCAAGATCAGACAGCAGTCCCCCCACCAAACAGACACACACACACACCCTCCTCAGCCCTCCCTTCCCTCTTTGCCAAATCGCAGTCCCCCACCTGTCACTCACTCTCCCCCCCTTACCATACTCATGAACACTCTCAAAAACGGCACAGATGGGGAATGATCTGATTAAAATGATTTAGTGATTGAGGGGATTTCACTGCTGAGACACTCTGTTTTGGTCACACCCCCCCCATCACAGATTCAGAAGCGGTGCTGCTGCTGGTGCTGCCGCTGTGAGGCGCCGACCGGTGGATCGATCCAGAGCCAAACTGGTGCTCTGTGACAGTTTTGTCAATGTCAGCACATTGTGTTTGACTAATATTCAGACACTATATGGCTTTCCCTTTTTTTCTCATGATAGCACTTGTTGGAGTCAGTGGAGGTATTGATTGGGCAGAACTGTGCACTCATTAATATTTCATTCCCAAAGCTTGCTGAACCTGGCACTTACAAATAGCTTCCTGTATAGGTTTCATATTGATTAGAGGTTTGGGTGAGATGGCACTTCTTTTCAGAGGTTATTGAGATGATGAAGATGTTCCATTCGCTTATTCCTCTTTTCTTACCAACGTTTTTCCTTTCCCAGGCTACATCCACGATTACATCATCCCATCAGTGTTGCAGAGCACAAAGGAGCCAGGTCATGAGCAGACCGGGCTCTCCTCAGGGCCCCTGTACTCCCCAGGTGGCAGTGTCGGGGAAGAGTTCTCAGACCACGATATGGAGCATCCGGACAGCCCTGTCTCCAGCGGCACGGTTGAGTCAGACAGTAGCGGCCATGAGTTAGAGGCTTGCACCATCGACGCCTTCCTCATCTCTGATGGACGCTCCCGCCGCAGACCCAATCCGAGGTGTCCCCGCAAGGTAGGTCGTCAATTGGACAGCAGCGACGGTGTGGTGTCGGCAGACTGCAGTCCTGCCAAAGGGAAATCCAAAGGGCGCCACGTGTGTGGCGAGTGCGGCAAGTCTTATGCCACTTCCTCCAATCTGAGCAGACACAAGCAGACTCACCGTAGCCTGGACAGCCAGCAGGCCAGGAAGTGTCCCACCTGCCACAAGGTATATGTGTCCATGCCAGCACTGGCCATGCACATGCTGACCCACGACCTGAAGCACGAATGCACGGTGTGTGGCAAAGCCTTCAGCCGACCCTGGCTGCTGCAGGGCCACATGAGGTCCCACACCGGAGAGAAACCATTTGCCTGTGCCCACTGCGGCAAAGCCTTCGCTGACCGATCAAACCTGCGCGCCCACATGCAGACACACTCCGCCTTCAAGCACTATTCCTGCAACCGCTGCCACAAAAGCTTCGCACTCAAGTCGTACCTCAACAAGCACTACGAGTCAGCCTGCTTCAAAGGGTACCAAGCAGAGGACGACTGCAGCTCTGAGGACTGATTGGGAAATATTCATCTTTTTCATTTCTATTTATAAACTTTTTAATAGTTCATACAAGCTTGATGACTTCTCAGGCTTGTCACATGCATGCATCATAATCCTGCCTTTTGATAAGCAATAACCTCACTTTAAATTATTCAGGAATTATGTATGAAATTCATAAAAATCTCAGTGTTGATCACAAATGTAAAATATTTTATATTGTTTTTTATAAATTGAATTGCAATAATTTACATGCCAGTATTATTTTAAATGCCAACTAGCTCTTAATTTACCTCAAACGTTTCTTATTTGTTAAATAATGTATTTGTGTATTTATTAATTTATTTAACTATTTATTTGCCAATTTTGCAAGATTATTTATTTATTATTGGTTGATGTATTTGTGAATTGAACATGGATTTATTAGGAGCCATGTATTGGATTTGTTGAAAACAAAAGCCAAAATATATTCTGACACCATATATTTCTCTGTCTGATCAATTTGGTGATGACAATAAAACTGATGAATATGAATAATTATGGAAACTCCCTTTACTCATTACTGAATATATGCTAAGATTACACACACTTATATTTGGACACCATATTCAACCCGTAAAAACATACAATCCACACATCTGCCTCACAAGTGACAGGCCATGTTTATTTTAAAGCAGTCAAAACTTTTACAAAGTCAGTAAAAACTTACCTTTATCAGTCAAAAGTCCAAATTGTCTCCACTAGAGCAGTCACTTTTTACTCAAACCCAAACTTGAATTATAACACAGGAAAAATGGTAATATTCTGTAATGACCATTTCAAATACAAAATGTACAAATTTTGGAACCAATTGTTTATCTTCTGACGACAATTTAGCCTCTGGAGACAATGTCCAGTGTTTCTGGGCTTCCAGTAACATAACAGATATCTGGGCCAAGACTTCCTCTTCTGTGCGCTGGTCATTATTTACAGTCTGATTAGCAATCACAGAACCCATGGGCTATCAGCTGGTGACAATTTAGCTAATCTCTATTGACAGTTATGTGCATATAAATACAGATGCATTTTTTAAAAAGCCAATAAAAAGCTAAATCGCTGTCAGAGATAGCTGATGGGTACTGGGATTATATTTCAGCTAAAGCCTTTGTTCTTGTGCTCTCCACACTGCCTGTTTATCTGCATGCAACCAAAGCTTGTTCAAACGCGATTGGCTAATACTACTCAGACTACAACTGGACTATAAACAGAAACACAAATGCTTCCGATACCAAAATCGGCCAACAGATTCTGTGTGCAGTTATCAGAAAAGTGTGCAGTGTATAAGCAGAGCGTTATGGTCCATCTGCATGACCTACTGCCCTATTAAAGGTGCATTAGTCAACTTTTCTGTGTTTTTTAATCACTTTTAATGCCAATGAGTTAGTTGATGAGATAAAAAATTAGACATTCCCCTCCTTACTCTGCTGCCTCTATCAGCCTGTGGCCAGCTCATCTTAGGTGCCTCTGGTAGCATAATCCCGGAAAAATGACGTCGGCGTGACGTGTATGACGTCACACTCGCTCCCAAGTGCCTTTCTCAGCTAGCTCGTAGCTAGCAACAGAGCGTTGCAAAAGCTCAGAAATGGAGTCCACTAACAAGCGATCGACAACACACACCCCAACACAGACTGCTCGTAAGCCCAAAAAAAGAGAGTAATATCCACTGAAGCCAGTCTGGCCAAACGGGAATTCGGAGGTGCATCCGAATCATGGAGGGAGCTTCACTATGTTTTGAAGCTCCTAAATGACGCAGATGTGACTTTCTTCCTGTTAGACAGGTAAGATAACATTACAGCAAAGGATGTGAAATACTTGTGTGTGTAAATCATTTGATATTGTGGCTGTTAGCCAGGTTAGCTTTCTTGCTAACACTGCTGAACTGCAAAGTAACTAATGTAGCAAGGAACTGTGTTGAGTGGATAACGTCAGCTAATTCATCTGGACTCCAGGGGCTTATACGGCTGGAAAATTGGCTGACTTGTTTGAGAATTACTTTGTCAGCTAACATTACGAAGCAGTCAACGCCAGATCAATGAAGCGTCACTATGTTACCACTGAAATGTCTTCTACTATAGCAAGTGATAGCTAAGCTAGATACTGCTATTGATGGTGGATGAAAATGGTTGCACTACAGGTCATTATCAGTTCTGGAGTCCTTTCAAAATCATGTTCTTACCTTCTCTCCTCCAGTGAATGAAGCAAGGTCCCTCCTCGCTGCACTGGACTATAATCACCACAACCCCCGGCCACTGCATGTCAACCAGAGAGATGAAGTTTTGTAAGTGGTACGTGTGAAAACATATTTTATCACCATCCACCTGAGATGACTTGTTTTGTGAATTCGGGCTCTATGAATAACAACTGATTGACTGACTGTTATAACTGACGTCAGTTCAGGATTGTCTTCATCTCAACAAACTTCGAGACCAATTCAGACCATATTACGCTGAAACGTTAGCGCATCTATTCAGCTAAATGAGAGCTGAAATTGAAAGTTGCGTCAAAAAGAAGTGTGGCAACTCTATAATTAGGTTATAATATGTCATCTAACTCTGCCTTTCTCAAACAATGGTACACGTACCACTGGTGGTATGCGGGCTCCCTCTAGTGGTATGCGGAGGAATCTCCAAAATAGCCTGCTTTTAAAAAAATGAAATAAATAAACCGGAACCGTGAGATAACTGAAAATGGGTTTAAAATAAGTTTAGCCTTAACTGTATTTTTTTTGTTCGATACGCCGGTCAGCCTGCTATGTAGTCGGGTTGTGGTGCGCGCGCCAAGCTGTTACATGGTGTAGAAAAAGATCGTAAGCGGAGGAAGCTAAAAAGAGTTAAAAATAATGCAGTCGTGGCTCCAAACAGGATCTCTTCAGAAGAGAAGTCTGGATCAGGAGGATGATAATGTTACGGCAGAAACAGCAGTGGATGCCAGTGATCACAGCAGCATCCCTGAAGTATCCACAGCACCAACAAGCTGCAAACAGCGTACTGCAAACTGTAAGAAAATATGCTGCTGGTTACATTTGGATTCAGCTGGAGCGGGACGGAGGAAGAGCCCAGGCCCAGTGTGTGGTATGTGGTGATGTTTTGAGTAATGAAACCATCGCATCTCAAATGGCATCTCACCCCCACTTACAGACTTACAGTTGTTATTGTTAATGTTCTCACTTGCTGCCGCTCTGTGTATATGTGTGTGTGTGTGTGTGTGTGTTTGAATGAAATGTGACTTTACAGGGACTTACGGTTGTTAATGTTAATGTTCTCACTTGCTGCCGCTCTGTGTATATGTGTGTGTTTGAATGAAATGTGACTTTACAGGGACTTACAGTTGTTATTGTTAATGTTCTCACTTGCTCTGTGTGTGTACCGTATGTGTGTGAGGGGTTGCCCCTGCATTATAGTTGTGTGAAAGAGTTTAATATGGTGTGATATTTGTGCCACATTTGTGAAGGAACAGCAAAAACATATTTTGAGCACAAAATATGTTTTTGTTTGCTCAAATGAAATTATGTTTTGCTCGTGTATAATTTCTCTTCAAAATATAATTTATGTGTTTGCAAAATATATTTTTCTGTGCTCAAAATCTCCCATTGCTCCTTCACGAATGTGGCACAAATATCATGCCATAGTTTAAGTGCCAGTTCTAGTGCTACTCCTTTGCACAGTGTGATTGTGGCCAACAAGTCAACAATAAATAATATTCCTATTGGGAATAACTTTGACTCCTGTTTGAACTACATTTAGCTGAATAGGGTTGCCTAATTCTACTACTGTATTTTTACATGTGTCATAATGGTGGTACTTGGAGAGCCGGATATTTTCTGAGGTGGTACAGGGTGTAAAAGGTTTGAGAACCACTGGTTTAACTAGTTCACTTAACGTTAAATTCAGCTGTGCTGACACTGCTGATGTTCACGCTGAAAGCTAGACGAAACAGCCATTGATAAAGCTGACTAAGTTGCTAAGTTAGTAAGCCAACGCCGACGTCTCATATGAATGTACAGTATCATGCAAGAAGTGATTAGTTCAACATAAACAACCTCACGTTATATTGTGCTAGCCAACAAGCTAATAACGATGTTACGGTTTATAAATACAATTTCTAAAAAATATAACGTTTGTCAAACGGTAAAAAGTGTAACTTTACTTACCTCCTCTATCAACATGATGTCGGCCAATCTTGTGTGGTGACGTTGCTGTTTTGGTCGATGCTCGCTCAAGGAGGGTGAGCACGACTGCGAGAGTGAGCAGCAGAATGCTGACTGCACGTCACTTAACTGCCTTAAGCCTCCCTCCAGAATAAGCTCACAATGCTTTAACAACTACCTCATTACAGTACTGCCTTCGTGACTGTGACTGTGCAGCCTGCAGACTACTTGGATTAAACATTTTCGGAGGAAAGAGGACGGAGCGCCTCAATCCCATTTCTGGAAGTGGAAAAAGCCTACAAAGTTGCTGCCACAAGCTGACACCAGACAACTGTGAACGTTTCATATCACTTGCAAGAAGACCATATTTCGGCAAAGTACTTGCCAACAGCACGATCTTCCGCGTTTCCGCGTTTGACAGCGTGGGAAAATCGCTGTCAGCTAACATCCACCTAGCTTACCGAATACCCAGTTACCTCACCGGGCCCAATTTTGGGCCCGTGCGGCATGCCTCCACTTACCCCAGCGGAGGCTGAGCTGTCCATCCTGAGATCCGAACTACACTTAATCGAGAGCCTCCTGGATGATGTCCTCCAGCGGCAGGCCCTTCTCCTTTCCCGGGTGGACGCACTGCAGCAGGGTGCTCCTTGCAGCTCTGAATGTCTACCGGCTGAGGATGTTCCTGGGCCATTTGAACCTCACTCTCCCTTCTGGGCGTCCGTTGTGAGGAAGGGGAAACGGGTCTCTCTCCCTCTGTTTACTCCTGAGGATGATGACCTCGACCCTGTCCCGCTGCACAACTTCTTCACACCTCTTGAGAGGCTAACTGAGCTTGCGGCCACATGCTCACAGCTCCCCCCGGGGCATCAAGTCCCGGTCCGCTCCCTCAACAGGAAACGTCGCACCCCACCGACGAGTCCGTTGACTTCGCAAAGTAAACGTCCCAGACGCTCTTCTCTTCCTCCTACGATCTCCAGCTCTGAACGTACTCATCTAATTGCGCAGCTGGACCCGCTGCGATCGTCTCTCCAATCAGAGGGACCGGTCACTCCAGAGGCCGGCGATGACGTCATCAGCACAGGTGACTCGAAGGTAGCAAACGATGATACATCTGCCACTATCCTGTCTTCCCTCTCACCCAAAATAACAATCCATAACTAAGGCTGTATTGATAGACCTCCTGAAATTCTCGTAATTGGTGACTCTATCATTAGAAATGTTGAACTCCCAGGCGCCATTACTTACTGTCTTTCCGGTGGTAAAACAGCAGATTTCACAGAGCTGACACCTGTCCTCCTTGAGCTCCACCCTTCCGTTCACTATGTATTTCTGCATACAGGAACTAATGATGTCATGTCTAGACAATCCACAAAACTCTACTATGAACTTGAGTCTTTGGTAAATACAGTTGAGAACCTCGGAAAATGTTGTATTTTGTCTGGCCCAATTCCTGCTATGACCAAAAGCTCAGAGCGTTTTAGTCGCCTTTTTAGCCTGCATACATGGATGCAGAACTTCACAACTGCCACTGGACTAGGCTTCATTAGCAACTTTGACTATGTCTGGACTGAACAGGACCTGTTTAAAAGTGATGGGTTACATTTAAATAGGATGAGCACCAGCAGGTTGATTCACAATCTCATCAACTTCACTGCGTTCAGTCTAAATTGACACTTTCCCCAGCTAGACCCTGCCCAGTGTCCTAACCTGGCATCCCATAACCCTGTCCCTGACAGTGCGGGTCAAGCTGGTGCTGGATCTGTCTCCTCCATTGACTCTCTCACCCATGTTAAATCCTCTGTCAGCCCTGGTGCTGGTGCTGGTGCTGGTGGTGATGGTGGTGATTGTTTTATCAAGTCACTTATTCCTGTTAGGATTCCTGTTAGGATCACTGAAAGGCAGTGTGCACTACCAACATCCACTCAAAGTCCACACAGAAACAACCTCATCACAGTTAAAACCACTTCTTTAACCCCGGCTTTTAAATCAGCTAATTTCTGCTTACTCAATGTAAGGTCCCTTGCAAATAAGTCTTTTATCTGCCAGGATTTTATCATGACAAACAATATTGACTTTTTTATCATCACAGAGTCTTGGATTAATCCTGATGAATGTGCCCCTCTCATTGAGTCTTCCCCCCCAGATTATTTATTTTTCCACCAGCCAAGAATGACAGGCCGAGGGGTGGGGGCCTTGCTGTAATTCACAGAAATGATTTTAAAGAATAAATTGCCTATTTAATGTGTTTTAATTTACCGACCCCCTAAGCTCATTTCTGGTTTTATTCAGGAATTTTCAGACCTTTTATCAGTCATCATGTTACAATATGACAGAGTTCTCATTCTTGGTGACTTTAATATCCATGTCTGTTGCCCTTCTTCCTCCTCGTTTACCTCTGATTTTATGAAACTTTTAGATTCTTTTAGTTTGACCCAATATGTGAAACAGCCCAGCCATGACAAAGAGCACACACTTGACCTTGTGCTCGCCCATGGTTTCTGTGTGGATGAAGTGAACTTGGTTGATTTTGCTGTCTCCGATCACAAGGCAGTGCTTTTCCAGGTTCCGCTCCTCTCTCCTGACCCCAAACCCCCGACACTGATTCACTCCCGCCCCCTAAATTCACTGTCTGTTCCTCGTTTCAGCCAAGCTTTTATGTCCTCAAGCACGGTTCTTAATACAGGTGAACAACATGGCCTCACCGTAGATGAACTTGTCAGTGGTTTTAACAGCTATTGCACTAACATTTTAGACTCTATAGCTCCAGTCAGACTTAAAAAGCTGAAACCTCATTCTCTGCCATGGCTGAACGAAGAACTAAAGATTTTAAAGAGACGATGCAGGATGGCAGAGAGAAAATGGAAAAAGGATCAACTCAGTGTCTCCCTTGCTTCTCTAAAAGAGCTAATGTTCAATTATCAGTGTTCAATCAGAGAAGCAAGAAACAACTATTTTTCTGAGTTGATTTCCAAACAGGGTCATAATCCCAGAATTATTTTTAAAACTATTAATTCTGTGGTTGGTCCCCCTCCCAGCCAGCCAGTTGAATCCTCCCCAGACAAAAGTGAAGAATTTCTTAATCACTTTTTTAACAAAATAGGGGAGATCCGTCAGCATTTTAACACTGATTTCAGAGAGTTGGTAGTTGACTCCTGCCCACTCTCAACGTTAACCCACTTCAGTGAAATATCTCTGTCTACCCTGGAACGTACTATTGCACTTTCAAAATCATCCACCTGCCTTTCAGACTGCATTCCCACTTGGTTTTTAAAAGCTGTATTTCAGACGGTTGGTCCAGACATCTTGGCCATTATTAACAGCTCATTGTCTACTGGTACTTTCCCCTCCTATTTTAAACATGCCACTGTTTACCCTCTTTTAAAGAAACCCTCTCTAGATCCCTCTCTTTTAAGTAATTTTAGACCAATCTCAAAGCTGCCTTATTTATCCAAGATTTTAGAAAAAATCGTCTCCACTCAACTGATTTCTTTCATGAACAACAATCATATTTTTGAAAATTTCAATCTGGTTTCCGCTCCCTTCACAGCACTGAGACTGCATTGGTCAAGGTCGCCAATGACTTACTGCTTGCAGCCGACACAGGCCTGTATTCAATATTAATTCTCCTTGACCTGACCTCAGCTTTTGACACAGTGGACCATAATGTCTTAATCAGACATCTGAAGAATTATGTTGGTATCAGTGATGTGGCTCTGGATTGGTTCATCTCCTATCTGTCCAACAGGTCATTCTCTGTAATGTGTGGAGAAGCCTCCTCTTCTTGTGCTCCTCTCTTCTGTGGGGTCCCTCAGGGGTCTATTTTGGGTCCCCTCCTTTTCACTGTTTACATGTTACCCCTGGGGCAAATCATGCGTAGACATAATATTGATTTTCATTGCTATGCAGATGATACGCAGTTGTATGTCCCACTACAGCCTGGTAAAACTGATGTTTCTTGTATTTTGTCCTGCCTTGCTGAGATAAAAAATTGGATGTCGGCAAATTTTCTGCAGTTGAATGACTCCAAATCAGACATTGTTATAATGAGCCCCTCTGGCCCCAACACTAGTAGCATTACCAATCTCTCCTCTAGTCTGGGCGCCTTATCTAACAATGTTCGAAAAGAGGCCCGCAATCTCGGTGTCATCTTTGACTCAGAGTTATCTTTTGATACTCAGGTGACAGCTAACGAAGATGAGGTCATTCTTGTCCTCTGCAGACTTAGAAAAGGTTATCCATGCTTTTATCTCCTCCAGACTGGACTACTGCAATGCACTTTATTCTGGTATCAGCAGGCGAAACATCCAACGACTGCAGCTGATACAAAATGCTGCTGCTAGGTTTTTAACACGTACTAAGAGATGTGACCACATTACACCAATCCTTGCTGCCGTTCACTGGTTACCTGTGAGTTTTAGAATTGATTTTAAGATTTTACTGCTTGTTTTTAAAGCCTTGAATGGTCAGGGTCCTGCCTATATTTATGATCTGCTGACTCCTTATGAGATCCTCCAGCAGGGCCCTCCTAATGGTTCCAAAATCTCGACTTGTCACTAAAGGTGACCGGGCCTTTGCTGTTCGGGCCCCTCGGCTATGGAACTCCCTGCCTGGAGATCTCAGGCAGGCAAACTCAGTATCCTCTTTTAAATCTCTTCTTAAAACTCACTTTTATCTTATGGCTTTTTCTTAATTGATGGTAATTGTTGTAACTATTTAACTTGTTTTAAATATTATATCTTTGTTTGGATTTTAACTAATTATTTTATCTGTTTTATTGTAAAGCACTTTGTAACTTGTTTTTGAAAAGTGCTATATAAATAAAGTTATTATTATTAACTGCTGGATCGCTAAAGAGGACCATTTTTTGAATCTTATCTAATGTCCCTTTAACCCAGTGGTTCCCAAAGTGGGGGGCGCGCCCCCTAGGGGGGGCGCAGAGCAATTGCAGGGGGGGCGCGGGGCGCGGGAAAAAACGGGGCGCGGGAAAAACGGGGCGCGGGGCGCGGGAAAAACGAATGAATGAAAATATAAATACAGTAGACTAAATAACACTGCTAGCATAACATGGACAAATTTTTGACGCAGCTCCCACGTAAACGCAAAGCAGAGGATGAAGCATCACCAGATGTGCTTCCAAAGCAATTTCCTTCCAAGGCAAAGACAAGAAAATATAACGACACATATCTTGCCTTTGGCTTCACCTGTACAACGGTGGGTAATGAGGAGAGACCGCAGTGTGTTGTCTGTCGTAAAGTGCTAGCTTGTGACAGCTTGAAGCCGAACAAGCTAAGACGCCACTTGGAGACAAATCATCCAGAGCACAAAGACAAGCCAGTTGACTTTTTCCGACAAAAACAAGTAAACTGCCGTGCTCAACAGTCTCTCTTTACTAAAGCTGCATCCGTGCCGGCAAATGCTCAACTCGCCTCATATAAAGTTGCCTACCGAGTGGCGCAGTGTAAAAAGCCGCACACAATAGCGGAGGAATTAATACTTCCCTGTGCTATGGACATGGTTTCAATTATGTTTGATGACTCTACAGCCAGCAAACTAAGGGCTATTCCTCTGTCCAACAACACCATCGGCAGGCGCATTTATGACATGTCAAAGGACATCGAGGAGCAGCTTAATGATAAGGTGCGAGACGGCTGCTTTTCCCTGCAGATGGATGAAGCCACTGACAGTAACAAAGACTGTTTATTGATAACTTATGTCAGATTCATAGATGGAGATGACATGAGGGAGGAATTGCTTTTCTGCAAACAAATTCCTGGCAGAGCCACAGCAGAAGAACTCTTTAAAATCATTGACACTTACTTGAAAGAGGCCAATCTGAAATGGGAAGACTGTGTGGGGATCTGCACCGACGGGGCGCAGGCTATGGCTGGGAAACAGGGAGGGCTGCAAGCGCTCATCAAGCGCGTCTCCCCCAATGCGCAGTGGACGCACTGCATGATACACCGCGAAGCACTTGCGTCTAAACAGCTGAGTCCCGAGCTGAATGATGTAATGACCCACGTCATTGCCACAGTGAACTACATAAAAACAAGACCTGTCAAAGCCCGGATTTTTTCGGCACTGTGTGAGGAAATGGGCTCCGACCACACAGCTGTTCTGTTCCATAGCGAGTCCCGATGGCTGTCACGTGGGAAAGTGCTGTCCAGGGTCTTTGAACTGCGAGATGAAATCCGCATCTTTTTGGAGGAAGAGGGCAGCGATCTTGCCCACAACTTTCACTGTAACAAGTTCCTCATGAAACTTGCATACCTCAGTGACATTTTTCTGAAACTCAACGAAGTGAATTTACAGTTGCAGGGCACAAATACACACCTCCCACATCTGGCAGATAAAATCACATCATTCACCAGAAAACTTGAGATGTGGCTGCAGCGAGTGAAAGTTGGACGTGTGGACTCATTTGAGAACCTGAAATCATTCATTGAAGACAACCAGCTGCAGAACACAGTGATCCCATGCATGGAAGCACACATCTCTGCCCTTCAGAAACATTTCCAGAGATATTTCCTGATGCAGGATCCCAAAAAATATGATTGGATCCGTGATCCCTTCAGTGCATCACCACCTGCCGACTTAAGCACATCAGAGGAGGAACAGTTCATTGATGTCACCTCTGACTCAACAATGAGGCTGCAGTTTCAGTCAAAAACACTGGCTGCATTTTGGATTGGAGTGGAGAAAGAGTACCCACTTCTTGGCAAGAGAGCCCTGGCCATACTCCTTCCTTTTGCCACATCCTACCTATGCGAGATAGGGTTTTCTGCTGTGGCCTCCATCAAAACCAAGTACAGATCAAAGCTGGACATTGAGAATGAACTCAGAGTGGCAATCTCAAAATTGCAACCCAGATTTGACAAGATCTGCAGCATGAAGCAGGCCCACATCAGTCACTGAAAAGATGTGAGGATTAAAGGTGCCATTTTTGCACAACAAACCTTTGGGTTTTTGTTCTTGTTTTCCTCTCAGGGAGTTGGTCATGTTTTAAAACCCATTTTTGCAGAGAAGCAATTTTTTAAAAAATGCATTAAATGTTAAATATATAAAAAAGAAACCTGTTACACTGAACATAATTACACAGTTAAGGTGCTTGAAAACTGTTACACTTATTACAATCTGCAGTTTATGGCAGTTCACTTTTATTTTTTCAACAAAAAAAAAAGGTTGAGGTTTGACACCTATTACAAACTGCAGTTTATGGCAGTTCACTTTTATTTTTTCAACAAAAAAAAAAAGGTTGAGGTTTGACACCTATTACAAACTGCAGTTTATGGCAGTTCACTTTTATTTTTTCAACAAAAAAAAGATGTTGAGGTTTGTATTAATTACAATGTGTGAAATAAACTGCAATGGACTCTGAGCAAAAATTTCTTATGTGCCAAAGGGGGGCCCAGCAGAAAAAGTTTGGGAACCACTGCTTTAACCTATCAGTTTACCGAGACAATTAATAAAAGTAGAGGACACTAGTGAGCCAACACTGAAGCATCTGAAAAGCAGTGTGTGGAAGTGTTTGGGGTTTTACAGAGTAGAAAGCGAAATTACCAACAAAGATAAAGCTTGCTTGCCTTACTCTATACCCACAACAAATTGCAGGACCCAAGTGAGGCAGTATAGGTGCCAGAAACAAGTGGAACAATGCCAACTGCATAACCTCATCCAAGCATCTATTCAAGACTCCTCTAAAGATTCTACTGAGGGGTGACACTCTGACCACCAACTGATGGGCAACTGGCCACTCATGCTTATGTGGCCATCACAGCTCAATGCATCTCAGACTAACACCGCTGAACAGAATAGACAAAGTTTAATCCAAAAACAGATTCGGTACACAGGTAATCAGTCCAAGACAGGCAAACAAATCCAAAGGGGGTCAGGCAGAGGCATGGTCGGAGAAACAGGCAAAAAGTCAGGTAATCAAAAAACACTCAGAACTCTAGGAAATGGCTGGAACGTTAGACAAGCTAAGACCAACTGGCACAGGAGTTGGGGGAGAGACACAGGTGAAACACATCAGGGCGGTACAGGTAATCACACAGGAGGTAAGGACACAGGGGCAGGAAGTGACGGACCTAGAAACCACCTAGAGACAACAGGGTGAGTAACAAAATAAAACACAGGAAGCAAAAGACAGAAACTGCCAAAATAAGAGGGAAACACTTAACTGGGGAGCTATGACAGTACCCCCCACCTCAATGGCCGACACCTGGTGGCCTAGGATCCCCTGGATGCTCACGGTGGAAGTCCTGGATAAGGTCAGGGTCCATGATGTGCTGGGCAGGCACCCAGGAGCGTTTCTCCGGACTGTAGCCCTCCCAGTCGACCAGGTACTGGAACCCACGTCCCCGTCAGTGAACAGCCAAAAGCTTGCGTACAGTGAAGACAGGACCTCCGTCCACAAACCGCGGGGGAGGCGGGGGTCTGGAGGCAGGGACCAACGCGCTTTCTCTGGAGGGTTTCACCTGGCTGATGTGGAATGTTGGGTGCACCCTCATGGTCCTGGGGAGTCTAACCCTTACAGCAACAGGGTTAATCATTTTTGAGAAAGGAATTGGTCCCACAAACCTGGGGGCAAGCTTCCTGGCCTCCACACGGAGGGATAGGTTCTTTGAAGAAAGCCACACCTTTTGTCCCTCCTGATAACTGGGTCCCTTGGAGTGTCGCCTGTCTGCCGCCACCTTACTGTCATGTGAAAAAATTAGGACACCCCATTAAATATTCAGTTCTTTATTAAGAAATGTTCACATATTGATGTCTAATCTTGTTTTTATTTATCTCTGGAAAAGAAAGTGATTTAATTGCAGGTAAACAACAAAAATTAACCTTGTTTTACTCATTAAACAAAAGATATCAACAAAAATGCGTATTCTAACTGAGGAAAAAGTTAGGACACCCTACCCCCTAATCAGTGCCAGCCCTGACCAATTTGGTGCCCTAGGCAAGATTTTGGCTGGCGCCCCCTCGCATCGCAGTCAATTTCACAATCAATTTTCATACACTCACACAGAAATTACATGTATGTATTCAAGATTTTATTTCTTTTAAGTCAAAAATATCACACCAAATAAAAACTGAAGAAAGAAACAAGTGGTAAATTAAAAATACAATATAAATAAGGTATTGCACAAACATATTAAAGAATATTCTATTTACATACAAAATAAAAACAGTCTGTATTCTTTGGGAGGAAACCTTTTGCAGCACAAGCAGTGCAAGCTATCATTCTTTTTTGAGTACATCAGCCAGCTTCTTTTGATTTTTTCCCCACTGACTAAGACTCTGGTAAAAAAGTCATGTGGACACTTTCTCCCATCTTTGTTTTAGACTTAGACTTAGACTTAGACTTAGACTTCACTTTATTGATCCCGTTGGGATGACTCCCTCAGGGAAATTGAATTTCCAGCAGCATACAGTTCACAATAAACTCTTAGCTAAAAATAGAAAATAAAGATAGGAATAGAACAAAATACAATAGAATACAATACAAATAAAATAAAATAAAATAAAATGAAATAGGATAAATAAAATAAAATAAAATAAATATAAATGTAGAGGACTGTATATGTGTTATTGTACAGAAATTATTGCACGAAAGTAAGAGTGTCCAGGTATGTATGTGAATAAATAGATACATAGATAAATAAGTTATTGCACAGTGACACAGTATTGCAGTATTGCCGGGTATATCTATTTCCTCCTCCCCCCAAGTGAGGAGTTGTACAGCCTGATGGCATGAGGGACAAAGGAGTTCTTAAGTCTGTTGGTCCTACACTTGGGAAGGAGCAGTCTTTCACTGAACAGGCTCCTCTGGTCGCTGATGACGGTGTGCAGAGGGTGGCTGGTATTGTCCATAATATCCAGCAGTTTTTCCAGTGTCCTCCTCTCTGCCACCGTCACCAGAGGGTCGAGCTTCATGCCGACCACAGAGCCAGCCCGCCTGATCAGTTTATCCAGTCTGGATGTGTCCTTCTTGGATGTGCTGCCCCCCCAGCACACCACAGTGTAAAAGAAGACACTGGCAACCACAGACTGGTAAAACATCCACAGCAGTTTGCTGCAGATGTTGAAAGACCGCAGTCTCCTTCGGAAGTACAGCCTGCTTTGCGTCTTCCCATACAGGTGGCTGGTGTGTGTTGTCCAGTCCAGTTTATTATCCAGCCACAGCCCGAGGTATTTGTATGAGTCCACAGCCTCCACCTCAGGTCCCTCTAGCAGGACTGGTCGCGGTTTTGGTCTAGACCTCCTAAAGTCAATGACCAGTTCCTTCGTCTTAGAGGTGTTGAGCTGTAGGTGGTTGGTGCGACACCAGACAGCAAAGTCCCCCACCAGACTCCGATACTCCTCCTCTCTGTCATCCCTGATGCATCTAACGATGGCTGTGTCATCGGCGTACTTCTGTATGTGACACAGCTCCGAGTTGTAGCAGAAGTCCGAGGTGTACAGGGTGAAGAGAATGGGGGCCAGCACTGTTCCCTGGGGGCTCCAGTGCTGCTGACCACAGTGTCAGACGCAATACCTCGGACTTCTGCTACAACTCGGAGCTGTGTCACATACATTTGTACACATACATTTCGTTTTTGGGAAATGTGTAACTGTTTTTTATTTGAAATAGTCCTCTGTGAACTAACTCCTTTCTTACTTTGTCAGTTAGAAGAGATGGCCAGTCAACAGGGTCTATTGGTGCAGCCTTTAGTCCTGTGTCACTCTGGTGTGCTGAGGTAGAGGACAGGAACACCTGATGCTGTGTCACTGGCGGTGGTGGTGAAATATTTATAGAAGAGAAGTATATGTGACCACTGGATGTTACATTTTAATAAAAAACAGATGCTTGGTGTGTGCTATACATAAGACTAATATAGACTTATAATGAAAATAAGATGAGATTCATTCAACTTTATCGTCATTGCAATGCAATTCAGTCTAACCAGAGTGCAAAAAGCAGTAAAGTGCAGTGACATATATATATATATATATATATATATATATATATATATATATATATATACATATATATATATATATATACACATATGTATATATGTATATATATATATATATATATATATATATATATATATATATATATATATAGATAGATAGATATGTAGTCTATGAATGATATGGGAAAGCTAAGATATGGAGTAATAACAGTAATACACTTTAACTGCACTTTAACACTGATGTAAACTTTAACAAACATAAACTGTGACACAATAAACCAAAGGCTTACAACTGCCCTATTACTTATAAAGGGGATGGAAAACTAATAGCATTGTAACTGACATACAAGCAGGAAAACACAGCCAACAGGTTAAAATAACACCTGAACAGGCCTGACGTTAACTTTCCAAATGTCCCTGATGAATTTAAGGTGAAGTAACATTAACTTACGTCGACTCAGCTATTTACTGATTATTAAACAATGCTGCTTTCGTCCAAAGTAAGCTAGCAAGTTAACACTCTGCTCCAACAACGGTAACCACGATGCATTAAACTATTAATTTCATTCACTTCAACACATTGACGTTACTGTACCTCTTTCTTTTTCACGTGTTTCTTCCTCTTCTTTCCTTCTTTTCCTTCCCTGGGCGCCGGATGGTTTCAGTCTTTTGGACATTGTGGTTCCGTACAGTATCAATAAATGTCTCTCTTGGGTCATGGTCCGGTCAGATTCAGGCAGCTCGCCTCTCGACCCCACCCCCCACCCTCACAGAGGGCAGGTACAGTGCAATGAGCCAGCCAGGAACCCAGAAAAAAGGCCTCTCCATTATTTAATAGGCTTTGCTATGAAGTTATGATGCTGTGGGCTTATATAATATTTCAAAATAATAGTTGTAATAGCACTGGTAAAAAATACTATTTTTTATTTTATTTTTTATTTTTTTCTCCCCCCGTTTGCGCGATCTGGGCTTTGACTTGCCATTCCAGGACTCCATTTCTTAGTTTTCAGCCAGTCCCTGGTGGATTTACTGGTATGTTTTGGGTCATTGTCATGTTGCAGGGTCCAGTTCCGCTTCAGCTTAAATTTTTTTACAAATGGTCTCACATGTTCTTCAAGCACCTGATACATGGTAGAATTCATGGTGGATTCTATGATGGTGGGCTGGCCAGGTCCTGCAGCAGCAAAGCATCCCCAAACCATGACACTTCCACCTCCATGCTTCACAGTTGGTATGAGGTTCTTTTCCTGGAATGCTGTATTTGTTTTACGCCAAAAACATGTCCTCTGTTCTGGTGTCCAAATAATTCAATTTTAGACTCATCTGTCCAAAGAACATTATTCCAGGAGTCCTGCTCTTTGTCTATGTTCTCTCTGGCAAACTTCAGTCTGACCTTCATGTTTTTCTTAAAGAACAAAGGTTTCCTCCTTGCACACCTTCCATGAAAGTTAAACTTGTGTAGTCTCTTTCTGATTGTAGAGGCATGCATTTTCACATCAACAGTAGCAAGAGCCTGCTGTAGGTCCCATGATGACATTTCCACTTGTAGACTATTTTCCGGACAGTGGAATGGCTGATTTCAAATTCTTTTGAGATCGTTTTAAATCCCTTACCAGACTCATTAGCTGCTACAATCTTCTTTCTGAAGGCCTCAGACAGCTCTTTCGATCTCACCATGGCGTTCACTCTCACTTCAACAGTCAGGAGCACACCAAACTAAATGTCTGAGATTTAAATAGGGCAAGCCTCCTTCAAAATGCTGAGTAATGATGTTCTAATCATGTGCGCCTGATGTGATAAACCTGTGTGTGATTTTAGCCATTTTTAGTGGGAATAAATGTAGGGAAGTCCTAATGTGTTCCTCATCAGAAATTGCATTTTTTTAAAATTACATTTTACAGAAAGTTTTAAAAAGTCTTTTCTTCAGTTTTAATTGTTTAGGTATATTACTTGAATCTCTCAGTACTGTTAAAATTGATATTAAATATCCATATGTCCAAATATGTTAAAAAACACACAGGCTTTCATAGAGTGTCCTAATTTTTTCACATGACTGTATACTGGTCTGAGTGGCGCAGTAGAGAGCATCTGGCGATGGCCCATGTTCGGCGGCAGCGGTGGACCAGGGCAAGGGCTGATGGGACGTTGACCTCCTTTTCCACGGAAGGGAAGAGAGGAGGCTGGTAGCCGTAGACACAGTGGAAAAGTGAAAAACCAGAGGAGGAGCTGGGGAGGGAGTTGTGGGCATATTCTGCCCAGATGAGTTGTTTACTCCAGGAGCCGGGGTTCTGGGTGGCGAGGCAACGAAGGCTGGTCTCCAGGACTTGGTTTAAACGTTCCGTCTAACCGTTGGACTGTGGGTGTTAACCTGAGGACAGGCTGGCCGTGGCTCCCAGGAGCGGACAAAAGGTCTGCCAGAACTGTGCCACAAACTGGGGACCCCGGTCAGAGACAATATCTTTAGGCAGACCATGGAGACGAAACACGTGTTACAGCATTACGTCCGCCGTCTCCTCGGCTGAGGGTAATTTCGGCAGGGGAATAAAGTGAACCATTTTAGAGAAACGGTCTACGACTGTGAGAATGGTTGTGTTACCTTCTGAAGGTGGGAGTCCGGTGACAAAGTCCACAGAAATGTCCGACCAGGGCCGTCGTGGCACAGGGAGAGGGCGAAGCAGGCCTGAAGCAGGGCGACGGGAGGTCTTGCACCGTGCACACACAGGGCAGGCAGTTACGTAGTCCGTAACTTTGTTTTGTCACAAAGAGGGTACGTTTAACTCCCGGGTGGCAAGAGAGTTGGGAAGCGTGAGCCCAGTGAATGACCTGTGATTGGAGATCAGGGACAAATAAACGATTCGGCGGACAGCCGACTGGTGGTGGATTATTAACATTAGCTTGCAAAACCTGGTCTTCTATTCCCCAGGAAACAGCCCCCACTATGTGGGACGGAGGGAGAATAGTGGTGTCAGATTGTTTGTTACTCTCGGCTGAAAACAGACGAGACAGAGCATCAGGTTTAGTGTTCTTGGAGCCAGGATGGTAAGACAGGGTGAAATTAAAGTGGGTAAGGAAAAGAGCCTGCCTTGCTTGTCGAGCATTAAGTCTCTTGGCCTTCTTCAGGTACTCTAGGTTCTTGTGATCTGTCCATATGAGAAAAGGACTCTGTGCTCCCTCCAGCCAGTGCCGCCACTCCTCTAGTGCCACCTTCACCGCCAGCAGTTCTCTGTTCCCCACATCGTAATTTCTCTCTGCAGGGGAACGTTTTTTTAGAGAGATAAGCACAGGGGTGCAAACGACCGTCTGCTGCAGACCTCTGGGAAAGGACTGCCCCTATGCCAACGTCCGAGGCATCCACCTCCACAATAAACTGGCGTTCAGGATCTGGCAAGGTGAGTATGGGAGCAGAAGAGAAACTCTTCTTGAGAGAAGTGTAGGCGGCGTCAGCATGGGTAGTCCACTGGAAAAGAGTCTTAGGAGAGGTTAGAGCATGTAAAGGTGCAGCAATAGAGCTAAAATTTCTGATGAACTTCCTATAGAAATTAGCGAAGCCCAAAAATCGCTGCACCTCCTTCCTTGAGGTGGGAATCGGCCATTCGGCCACTGCCCTCACCTTCTCCTGATCCATCGCCACTTTACCTTGGGTGACCATGAAACCGAGGAAGGACACAGAGTCAACGTGAAATTCACACTTCTCGGCCTTGACATAGAGCTGGTGCTGGAGGAGACGCTGCAGGACCTGGCTGACATGCTGGATGTGTGACTGCTCGTCGGGAGAGAAGATGAGGATATCATCCAGGTAGACAAACACAAAATTATTCAACAAGTCTCTAAGGACGTCATTTACCAGTGCCTGGAAAACTGCTGGTGCGTTAGTTAGGCCAAAAGGCATCACCAGATACTCATAATGGCCGCTGGGGGTTTTAAAAGCAGTCTTCCACTCATCCCCCTCCCTGATTCTGACCAAATGATAGGCATTGCGGAGATCTAATTTGGTGAACCACTTGGCTCCTTGTAATAGTTTGAAAGCGGAAGAGATCAAAGGGAGGGGGTACCTGTTCTTAATGGTGATGTCATTGAGTCCTCTGTAATCGATGCAGGGCCGTAGAGATTTATCTTTCTTGTCTACAAAGAAGAATCCTGCCCCGGCAGGTGAGGAGAGCCAGGGGTGACCTAAAACTAGTGAGTGCTGAGGAGCCTTGAACACATGAAAACTAAGTCTCTCCGTGTGGGAGTCTGGAAAAGAGAGGAGGAGAGACTAAGTGTGATGGGTGACCTTACAGATAAGTCTGCCGTCCAGTGCGAAAGCCTCGATGGGTCTCTGGAGCCGATAAGTCTTTAGCCTGAGAGAACTAGCAAGAGAAAAGTCCATGAAATTAGCCTGAGAGAACTAGCAAGAGAAAAGTCCATGAAATTAGCATCTGAGCCTCAGTCGATAGACACTGGGGTTACAACAGTTTGTGAAGGAGAGGCAAGGGTGACTGAGACTTGCAGTTTTGCAGGATTAGAAATGGATAAGGTACTGCTAGTGAGCACCCTTACCTCGCTGGGTGGTGTGGAGTTTCTCAGCCGGCGTCCTCCCTGCCGCAGTCGCATCAGAGCTTGTGCTGCCTCCCGGCTGGGGGCAGTCTACTGGAAGATCTGGGTAAATGCCTTGGTGAACAGAGCCAGAGAATTGCAGATGGCGGTACCTCGGCTCCATTCGGCTGTGGCCCAAGCCTCGGCTCGACCCGTCAGGTGGGAGATAATATACGCCACCCTGGATCGGTCGGAGGGAAAAGCAGCAGCCTGGAGGTCGAAGTGGAGTTCACACTGCGTGAGGAAGGCAGTGCAATCCCCCGAGGCCCGGGGAAAACGGCAGGCTTGGAGAGATGAAGAGGCACGGGAGGAGACAAAGGAGCGGTGTATCCAGCTGGAGACGCCGCGGCGCTGGTGGCGGGAGGCGCTGGTGGCGACCCATTGACGACATGAAATTCTCCTGTCTTTCAGAGAGTCCCCGAATCTCATGACTCAGGACGCTGATGTGGTCATCTTGACTCTGAATCTTCTGTGCATGCGCCTGCAGCACAGAACCAGCGTCCACTGGGTCCATTCTGGCCAGTTCGTTCAATCAAGACTGAACAGAGGGTGGACCCTATATGCAGGACACAGATCTCAGAGTAGACAAAGTTTAATCCAAAAACGGGTTCAGTACACAGGTAATCAGTCCAAGACACGCAAACAAATCCAAAGGGGGTCAGGCAGAGGCAGGGTCGGAGAAACAGGCAAAAAGTCAGGTAATCAAAAAACACTCAGAACTCAGGAAATGGCTGGAACGTTAGACAAGCTAAGATGAACTGGCACAGGAGTTGGGGGAGACAGACTACTTAAGCACACAGGGGGGTGAGACGATGAGACACAGGTGAAACACATCAGGGCGGGACAGGTAATCACACAGGAGGTAAGGACACAGGGGCAGGAAGTGACAGACCTAGAAAAGAGACAACAGGGTGAGTAACAAAATAAAACACAGGAAACAAAAGACAGAAACTTCCAAAATAAGAGGGAAACACTTAGCTGGGGAGATATGACAGACAGCCCCAGTCTCCACCATGACTGCACAGATGGTTTTGTATCATGATTATCTGCTCAGCGTGGCCTGCTAGTTTTCTACATTTTGTGTTGCGTGATCAGCCTATTGAATTGACATGCTATCAATACTTTGAATATTAAATTAAAAAAAATCAATACCCCCTGATGTTCAATGATAGATTGAATTTTGAATTACTCATATCAGACCTAATGCACAATGAATGTTTCTCACTGCATTTTTTTATTTTATTTTATTTTTTTTACCTCTTTGCTGCTCCCTACTCTACTCTACTCCGTTGGCAGGGAAAGGGTTATGTTCAATAAACTGTTTTGTTTTAATGAGTATGGTGGCTCTTTTTCAATGTATATTGCTGCAGGGTTGTGTGCTATCTGTGTTCCCTCCACACTGTGCATGCTGGCCAGACTTCGGCCCGTCATTCTGAAAAGAAATAAAGTGTGTCCCAGCTCAGCGGCTGGATCCTCCAAAGTCTGCATTTCTAGTCGTCATTACCTGCCAGGCCCTTCCATTTTTCAAAGAGCCAAGAAATGCAGTTATCATTTGCCTACAACCACTTCATTCTTTGTGGTCATGTTTATCATGCTGGGTTCAGACTACACAATGTTTTTCATCATAAACTCTTGACTTGACTTGGCTGAATCATGGTCTGAATGGGACCATCATAATAAATCAAGTGAGAAGTACTGTCATTTTCTCATGAGCTTATATATAATTGGACCTCTTTTTGCAACCAGTGTTGTCACCCTTGCTGACCTTTTAAAAGAATGCAGGTCGAAGGCACCTCTACATGGGCTTCACTTTTCATTCACTTTTCCATATTTCATCCAATCAATGGCAACATGGCAACATGACAGACAACATTGGCCCCCGACCAGTTGTAGCTTGTAGTCTGTGTCAGAAAAAGGCCGCTTTAAGGTCCCTTTTAACAAAATGATGGTCCAACCACAATAGCACTTCAGTGCAAAGGTGTATTTATTTCGTCCGTGCAAAACAGTGACAAAAAGAACAGAAGCCACAATGGATCCACAAGTATATTCAAAAGAATGAGAAAACACAAAAAAAAAAACACTATTATAGATACTGTCTCTCACAGGCTCAGAGTTCCTACTCCCTCTAGGACCCAGCCTCAACTCAATTTCCCAGGTTTCCTCAGCCGGTTTTATGCCCTGTAACCACATCCCCCATGGCCCAAACCAAAAATGCAGGGATGTCATATCAGCACACATTAATGAGTTACCAGGTAAAGATAACACAGACAGCAATCACACAACATGAAAACCATGTCTCTTTAGCAAATGTCTGAAAAACACCTAAATTTCATGTCTTCCTTCTTCACATATGCCCTGGCCAGTTTATTACCTCAGTTATTTCCCCCTCCCCGTGAGCTCACCTAAATTATCATTTTCCCGGGACTATTTCCCTTAAAAAGCCTCACTAGAGCGCTAGTTCAGTTTGTCCCGACGCAGCACCCATACCCCGGAAGTGCAACCACGGAGACGGGACCAAACACAGAGGAAGAGAGCCGCGTCTGCCGGTCTAACATGATAAGTACCCGTCAAAACTGCATAATTGCTGTACTCAGTTTCAACTAATAAACCAACGTATGATTGACTTATGGCTCTCGTCATTTTATTTCACAGAGGGTTATGTGTGTGTGTTTTCTGAAAGGGTTAGCAATTAGCTGCTAAACGGTGTGTGCACTCACTGCTGCAGCTAACAAACAGAGGGGAGATTACATGTGTGTTATGCGGGGGAGGCTGCCGTGTTCAGTGACAGAGCCCACTGTCACATTTACCCCCTTCTCTTCCTGATTGGCGAGAATCGGCAATCGGGAAAGGTAATCTGCTGTTACATTCTGCTTCCCCGCTTTATGCCTTATGTTAAACCTAAATGGTTGTAGAGCCAAGTACCATCGTGTCACCCTTGCATTCCGGTCCTTCATTGACTGGAACCAGGTCAAGGCCCGATGATCTGTGTCTAGATCAAACTCTCTTCCAAGCAGATAGTAACGCAGGCTGTCCAAGGCCCACTTCATGGCAAGGCATTCCTTTTCAATCGTCGAATACCGGGTTTCCCGTGGCAGCAGCTTTCGACTCAGGTACAGTACCGGTCGCTCTTCACCAAGCTCTCCTTGTGCCAGTACTGCCCCTAGGCCAACAGCAGAGGCATCCACTTGGACCAGAAATCGCTTGGTGAAGTCAGGACTCTGCAGGACAGGTGAAAAGCACAAGCGAGTCTTCAATGTGGCAAATGCTTGATCACAGTCCTTAGTCCATTCTACTGGATTTTTGGCTGCCTTGGTTGTGAGGTCTGTCAGGGGGACTGCTATGGTTGCGAAATCCGGAATGAATCGCCGGTACCAGCCTACCAGGCCTAGGAAGGATCTGACTTGTTTCTTGGTGTGAGGTCGGGGACTGTTGCGGATGGCCTCCTGCTTGTCCACCTGAGGTCGGATCTGGCCTCCACCCAGATGGTATCCCAGATACTGCGCCTCACTCCCTGCCCAGTCGCACTTCCTCTGGTTCAAATTCAAGCCGGCCTTGTGGATTTGGCTTAGGACACGTTGCAGATGATGGAGGTGATTGGCCCACGTGTCGCTATAGATGACCACATCATCGAGGTATGCGGCACAGCAGTCTTCACATCCCTGAAGCACACGGTCCATCAGCCGCTGGAAGGTGGCTGGAGCTCCGTGAAGTCCAAAGGGCATTACAGTAAACTGGTATAGGCCCATCGGCGTCTGGAAAGCAGTGTACTCACGAGATTTCTCCTCCAGTGGTACTTGCCAATAGCCCTTACAGAGGTCTAAGGTGGTGATATACCTGGCACGGCCAATCCTCTCAATCAAGTCATCAATCCGGGGCATTGGATAGGCGTCGAACCTTGACACGGCGTTGAGCTTGCGAAAATCCATACAGACCCGGAGTGTCCCATCCTTTTTGGGCACGATGACCACTGGGCTGCACCATTCACTGCACGAGGCCTCGATGACTCCCAGCTCTTTCATGATCATGATCTCCTTCCTGAAGGGCTCGAGCCGGCTCTCGGGAAGGCGGTAGGGCCTTTGCCGGATGGGTGTGGAATCTTTCAGGTGGATCACATGTTGCAGCACTGACGTCTTCCCTGGTCTCTCCTGGAACAGGCCCGGGTACTTCCTGAACACTTGCTGCAGGTCCACTCGTTGGTCCTCGCTCAGGTGACTTAGATCTGCCGGTCTCTGCTCTTGCCAGGCTCGAATGTCGCATGGGCCTTCATCCTCCTCCAGTTTCCTCGCCATCATGGCTTTGGCTGGACTCTCTTCCCGCTCCTTCCATTCCTTTATTAGATTAACATGGTATGTCTGCTTCTGCTTGCCACGGTCCGGGTGGTGGATTTCATAAGTGACCGGTCCCATCTTCCTGGTGATGGTGTATGGCCCATGCCATTTCGCCAGGAGTTTGCTGGTTGAAGTGGACAGGAGTAATAGGACCTTTTGATTTGGCTGGTACTCCCGCCGTCGAGCGTGTTCGTCATACCAGCGCTTCTGGTTGTGCTGAGCCTTCCTCAGATTCTCCTGGGCCTCCTCACGGTACTGCTCCAGCTGGTCACGCATCTGCAAAACATACTGCACCACTCCTACAGTACCTGGACCGCTGGACGGGGCCTCCCAGTGTTTCTTCAGGAGGTCCAACGGACCCTGCACGGACCTTCCGTACAGCAGCTCAAATGGGGAGAAGCCAGTTGAAGCCTGTGGCACCTCCCGATAGGCAAAGAGTAGAAACGGTAACCATTTATCCCAATCTCTCCCTGTATCACTGACAAATTTTCGCAGCATGTTTTTCAAGGTTTGGTTGAACCGTTCCACCAACCCATCCGTTTGCGGGTGGTATGGTGTTGTGCGGATAGCGGTGATGCCCAGCTGGTGGTGAAGCTGTTTCATTAGGCGCGATGTGAAGTTTGTCCCCTGGTCAGTGAGGATTTCTTCTGGGAAGCCCACTCTAGAAAAGAGCTGTACCAGTGCGCTAATGATCTTTGGTGTGGTAATGGAACGCAAGGGAAAGGCCTCTGGATACCTGGTGGCATAATCACAGATAACCAGTATATACTGGTATCCTGTCTGACTCTTCTCCAGTGGACCTACAATGTCCATGCCAATGCGCTGGAATGGAGTGGAGATCACTGGCAAAGGATACAGCGGGGCTCTGTCAGATTTACGGACAGTTTTAGTGGTTTGACAAATGGGGCATGTGTTGCAGAAGGCCATAACATCAGTGTACATGGCGGGCCAGTAAAAACGTGAGCTGATTCTCTGGTAGGTTTTCTGATGAGCTAAGTGACCTGCCCAAGGAATGGTGTGTGCCAGCTCTAACACGATGTGTCTACACTTTTCAGGTACGACTAGTCGTCGTTTCTCCCCCTCTCTAATGTACAGCACACCACCCTCTACACATAGCACCTCCCCACAATGATTAACAGCACTGACCTCTTCTGTCCCCTTGATCTTAGCAAACAATCGCTGTAATGTTTTATCTTGTGCCTGGAGACTGGCTATATTTTCCGGTATCTCCCAGTTTGGTGCCTTGAGGCTAGTTGCCTCGGGCTCTACCAGTGGTTTCCCCAGGTATTTTTCAATTCGCCGCTGGCGGCGTTGTTTTCTTGGGCCTTTGGTTCCGCCCTCCAGCAGACTATCGCAGAAGTCTGGGAGTGGCTGCAAACCAGCTTTCGCTTGGGCCCGCGTAAGCACAGCACCACTCACAGTATTTGCCATAGGTTCAGTCACCTCCCCGGGTAATGACAACAAATCATGTAGCACAGGCATGTCCCTCCCCAAGATCATGTCTACTGGCAAATCAGACACCACCCCAACATTCAGCAGGTACATTTGGTCATTGATAGTCACAGTAACCTCTGCCATAGGATACCACTTTTGATCCCCATGTACACATTGAACTGGCGTGGTATGGCTATAGCTAATACTTCCCTCTGGAACATAGCACGACTTGATTAGTGTCATTACACTACCAGTGTCCAACAGTGCATGCAAAACTTGGCCATTCACCATGACATTGTAACAGCCAGTAGCATCAGTCTCTTTCTGTTGTCTGTCCTCTTCTCTAGGCACATAACAGTAGCTACTGAACTTTGGCTTCCTTGCTGGACACACAGATGCTTTGTGTCCAGACTGCTGACAATAGAAACAGATAAGTCCCTTACCAGTTCCAGAGGCCTCCCGGTCTCTGCCCGTCTCTCTCCGTCTATTCTCCCAGGACCCGGTGTCACCTCCAGTGCTGTGTCTGTCTCTGCCATCCCGGGTATCTCTAGGCCGAGATGAGAAGTGACGTGGCGGAACCCCTTTGCGTGCATTTAGGTACTGCTGGGCCAGTTTAGCTGCGGACTGTCCATCCTGTGGCTCATGCTCCTTCACCCACATCCGAATGTCTGCAGGAAAGACCTGCAGCAGCTGTTCCAGGATGATGGCTTCTCCGATGTCCTCTTTGCTGAGCTGCTCCGGTCGTATCCACCGCCTGTAGAGTCCCTTGAGCCGATGGTACGTCTCCGTCGGGGTCTCTCCCGGTGGTATGGCTGTCCCCCGAAACCGCTGACGATAGGTCTCAGAAGAGATGTCGAATTTCTGCAACAACGCCTCCTTCAGATCATCGTAGGAATCAGCTTGGTCCTCATCCATCGCTGAGTAAGCTTCCAGGGCTCGTCCAGTCAGCAAGGGCACCAGGCGACAGGCCCACTCCTCTGTTGGCCACTGCCAGGTGCGTGCTATTCTTTCAAAGCGGAGGAGATAGTTTTCAATATCTTCCCCCTGCTGGTAAACTGGCATCTTCGGGTCATGCATATACCCCCTCTCCATGGATGCTCTTTCTTGGCGATATGGCAGAAAGTGGTCGTCATCGGATCGGCCTGCACCTGCAGAGGTCTCTACTGACGCTTGCCTCAGATATGGCTGGGAATGTTGGTCATCATCTCCTCCCGTGGCTCCACCTGATCGTCGTGGTGCTGTCGTTGACAACCTGAACCTTGCGGCAGCTGTGGATGTGCTCTGGATGGCTGGCTCCCGCTGCTGCTGAGGTTCTGGCGGTCTGGCTGGTCGTAGTGTCTCCCGTAGCTCCCGCAGGAACCCCTCCTCTCGTCTCTGCTGTTCATCCATGAAGCACCTCATCAGCCCAAGAAATTCAGCATTTTGATCAGTTGTTGCAGATTGAGCAGATTGGGTCTTAGGTCTGGCCCCTTTTCCTTTCTCCTCTTCTTCGTCTGTGGTGTCCATTGTTTTTCCATCCTCAGGATCAGTCTGTGACCTGAGGGATCTTTTGGCCTTGTTTGCTTGGGCTTTGCGGTTGACCATCCCACCGCTGCCACCAACTGTCAGAAAAAGGCCGCTTTAAGGTCCCTTTTAACAAAATGATGGTCCAACCACAATAGCACTTCAGTGCAAAGGTGTATTTATTTCGTCCGTGCAAAACAGTGACAAAAAGAACAGAAGCCACAATGGATCCACAAGTATATTCAAAAGAATGAGAAAACACAAAAAAAAAAACACTATTATAGATACTGTCTCTCACAGGCTCAGAGTTCCTACTCCCTCTAGGACCCAGCCTCAACTCAATTTCCCAGGTTTCCTCAGCCGGTTTTATGCCCTGTAACCACATCCCCCATGGCCCAAACCAAAAATGCAGGGATGTCATATCAGCACACATTAATGAGTTACCAGGTAAAGATAACACAGACAGCAATCACACAACATGAAAACCATGTCTCTTTAGCAAATGTCTGAAAAACACCTAAATTTCATGTCTTCCTTCTTCACATATGCCCTGGCCAGTTTATTACCTCAGTTATTTCCCCCTCCCCGTGAGCTCACCTAAATTATCATTTTCCCGGGACTATTTCCCTTAAAAAGCCTCACTAGAGCGCTAGTTCAGTTTGTCCCGACGCAGCACCCATACCCCGGAAGTGCAACCACGGAGACGGGACCAAACACAGAGGAAGAGAGCCGCGTCTGCCGGTCTAACATGATAAGTACCCGTCAAAACTGCATAATTGCTGTACTCAGTTTCAACTAATAAACCAACGTATGATTGACTTATGGCTCTCGTCATTTTATTTCACAGAGGGTTATGTGTGTGTGTTTTCTGAAAGGGTTAGCAATTAGCTGCTAAACGGTGTGTGCACTCACTGCTGCAGCTAACAAACAGAGGGGAGATTACATGTGTGTTATGCGGGGGAGCTGCCGTGTTCAGTGACAGAGCCCACTGTCACAGTCTGTCATGCCATGCAGAGATGTACAGGCCACAATAATAATAATAGCTATCATAATTGAAATATGAATTTTAATATTACTAAAAGTATAATAATAATAATAGTAACAATGGAGATGATAGAAGGAGTCAAGCAGGACCAGCCACGATCCATGGAATTTGCGAGACGAGAGTTAACATGCATTAATGAGACATGAATGTGTACAGATAGAGAGGAAGAGAGAGGAGCTCAGTGCATCCTGGGAAATCCCCTGGCAGTGTAAACCTATGGCAACATAGCTAAGAGCCTGTGCAGACGATAACTATACATAACTATCAAAAAGGAACATTTCGAGTCTACTCTTAAACACAGTGAGGGTGTCTGCCTCCCGAATTGACACTGGAAGATGGTTCCACAGGAGAGGAGCTTGATGACTGAAGGCTCTGCCTCCCATTCTACTTTTGGAGACTCTAGGAACCACAAGTAACCCTGCATCCTGAGAGCGCAGCGTTCGAGTGGGGTAACCGGGTACTATTAGGTCTTTAAAATATGCCAGCGCCTGGACATTAAGGGCTTTGTATGTGAGGAAGAGTTTAAAATTTAATTTTGGATTTCACAGGAAGCCAGTGCAGAGAGGCTAATATGGGAGAAATATGTTCTCTAATATGAGTTCTTGGCAGTACACGTGCAGCAGCATTCTGGATCAGTTGGAGAGTCTTTAGAGACTTATTGGGGCAGCCTGATAAAAGAGACTTGCAGTAATCCAGCCTTGAGGTAACAAAAGCGTGAACTAATTTCTCTGCATATCTTCGTGTTCAGTAAAGGCAAAAAAAGAAAGAAAATAAATGACTGTGACCTTTCCTCTGTTTCTCAGTTACTGTATGCCTAGCAGCAGCAACATTATACCTCTTTTGCTTCCCCACGTTCACAGTTGTGCAAAGAAGAGTGCTCCCTGCTCCTATTGGTCAACGTCATGAAAGACAAAAACACGCTAGTCTTTTGTTGGATGTTGTGAAGTTGTCAGCCACTATGATACATTTGGTGCTTCGAGGTAGAATTAAACAATTAATGCTTGTGCAGTAAAAGCGAAAAGGCATTTTCTGGTTTCCCAGCCCACTTTATCAAAGAAGTCAGAAAACGCCATAGAGAGGCGGTCCTGTGTGCTCCTGAACGTACAGAGAGCAGGATCCTACTGTTGGCTGTTTACTGCTCCACATTCATGTGGTAACGTAGAGAGGATTTATTTGTTTGTTTGTTCATTTGCCCGGTTTTGAGGGGCATAGGGGTTTTTGGTACATACCTGATATATTTGTTACTTTTATTGTATTTTCTTATGGCTCAATCTAATGCTTTATCATCTTCTGTAGGTGCAGATATTAAATTACCAGCCTAAAATGTAAAGGCTTGAATAATCCGATTAAACATAGCAAGATTATGTATTATCTGTGACACCTTGACGCTCATATTAGCTGTGTAAAAGAAACTCATTTGAGAAATATAGATGTCCTTAAGGTGAAACGAGGTTTCTAGCGATCGAGAGGTCTCGCTATTCTTTTACATAAGGTCATTCCATTCCTTCACTCCAAAACAATTACTGATCCCACTGGTAGATTTATTATTACATTTATGACAATAGGGTAGCTTTGGGGAATTAGTACACTCCTAATTGGGATGATGACGCCAGATTTATCTTAGTATCACTTAATTTTGGGAGGAGATTTTAATTGTTGGCTCGATACCTCTTTAGACTGCTCTTCCTCTAGTCCAGCTTCTCAATCTAAGTCAGCCACAATTAATAAATTGTTTACGGAATAGTTTAATGTTGTTGATCCCTAGCATCTTTTTAACCCCGTTAAAAGAGGAATATTCGTTTTTCTTCCATGCTCACCATACTTTTACACGTATACATTTCTTTTTGGTAGACTATTGACTATTAGGTTCTGTTTCTGGTTGCAAATATGATCCAATAGTTCTGTCAGACCATGCCTCTGTCTCTATGAATGTTTATTTCAATAAGTGTAGTAATACATGTCCACTCTGGCATCTTAACACTCACTTATTGTTAGAGGAAGATTTTGTCAAATTGTCCACCACCGAACTTTTACTAAATTCTAGGTCCAAATTTTATGAACAGGGAGATAAAACTGGCAAATTACTGGCACATCAGTTGCAAGAGATATCTGCATCACAGTTAATTCCACTAATTAAATCAGGTGTTACATCCGACCCATTGAAAATAAATGAAACTTTTAAGGAATTCTATATGTCGTTATACTCCTCTGACCCACCCTCGCTTCAGTTGACTTCGACTACTTATTTAATAAAATTAACATCCCTACTGTGGATCAGGATGCGCCCAGAGAATTGGAACGTTCTAAATGTGGTCTATAATCCTTCACCAACTACTTTCCCTGAATCCTTGATAGCTGTAGATGTTGAAAAGGCGTTTGATAGAGTGGAATGGGATTGCCTTTTTTTTTTGTTTTGGAAAAATTTGATTTTGGGGTGAAATTTATTTTCTGGATCAAACTATTATATGCATCTCCAGAGGCTTCTGTTAGGACTAATAGTATGTATTTGAGAAACTTTCAAATATATTGTTCAACCAGACAATGAAGCCTGTTAAGCCCTTTATTATTTCCCATAGTAATGGAACTTTTATCAATTGCTTTACGATCACGTCCTGATCTCTGTGGTATAACCAGAAATGGCATAGAGGTGAAGATAACCCTTTATGCAGATGACCTTTTGTTATTTGTATCTGACCTGTCACACTCCATCCCCACAGCGCTTTCAATCTTAGATGTATTTAGTAAGATCTCTGGGTATAACCTGAATGTTGACAAGAGTGCGCTATTTGCTGCTAATGAGCCTGCTAAAGATTTTCCACTTCAAAACCTGCCCTCTAACTCTGAGATTCCACTGGATACGTGTGGATTTTGCTCCGTCGTCCTCGTCCGGCAACCCCCACCAGCTGCGTTTTTGAGTCCACCATGGCGCAGCTCCGCCGAACAGCTGTAGTTACGAAACCGAGGAATTCCCGCGATAATTAGGCTACATAATCACGCATGGCCGCAGTTATAAGTATGTGTTATAAACACAACAACACGAAGTGTTCCCGATTGAAGGATTTGAAGAAGAGCTCGTATTTGTCTCTTTTTTGAGGTTTTTGTGCTTGTATCAACACGGAGTGTTTTATTTTGAAAATTAACCGGATGTCTTGTTGTTGTTTCGTGTCTGACTTCCTGTCTGCTCTGTGCTAAATTCGGCTGAATTGCTGCAATGTGCTGCGGCATCCGCCAGAATAGAAGTCCTGCGTATCTGCTCCGCAGGGCTGCGGACTGCCGGAGCTGGGATGCAGCAGACGCAGCGCAGCGGAACTGGTGGAAGTTAACACATAGACTAGAGTGCAGCCGATCGTTTTAAACGTTTTAAAACTCAGAAAAGTTGACTAATGCACCATTAGGATGAATATTTTCCCTTGTTTTTCATAATTATTTCAGTGCCTGCCAGTCCTTCTCCCTCTCTCCTTTTTGAAGGTGGATAGTCTGGTCTTGAACTTTGTGTGGAATAAAAAGACTACTAGGCTGTGACATCAGATTTTACAGAGGCCCAAGACACTGGGTGGGATGGTGCTTACAAATGTTCAGTTTTATCATTTGGCAGCGAATTTAATAAACTTGCATCTTTGGCTCCGATATGAGGATATTACGACTCCTCCAATTTTGTCAGTTATTGAAGCCAACTCTACTTCTCCGGTAACTTTGAAGGCCTTGTTACATTCACCTCTTATTTTTTCTACCCCTATTTACAAGACAAATGTGATTGTTACCTCCAGTCTTAAAATAAGGGTTTAATTTAGATGCCATTTTGGACTCCAGACACTTTCCATCAGGGGCACCACTTGCAGACATTTTTTGAAACCTCTTCCTTCAGTGAAGGGGGTGATCTCAATCATTTATTTAAATATGTATGGACTCCCATCGTGTCCTCAAGGTCATATGGGAGGCGGACCTGGGGGAGGAAATTCCAGGTGATGTTTGGGAAGAGATTCTTTGGAGGGTTCACAAATCTTCTATTTATACTAAACACAGTTTTATCAAGTGCAAGATTCTACATTATACCAACAAACCCCAGATAACTATAAGCACATGTTCTGGTGCTTTAAGTAAATTTTGGTCCGATGTCTTTGACACTTTTTCTAAGATAATCGGGCAGAGGTTTGCTGCTAATGCTATTACAGCTATGTTCGACGTGCTGCCCTCTTTGCTTAGTTTTCTACTCCTAATAAGGGCATGGTTGCATTCGTTTGGCTAGGAGAATGATACTAGTGAGGTGGAAATCCTCTGTTCCCCCCAGCCATACAAGCTGGATTAAAGAGGTGCTGCACTTTGTCAAACTTGAAAAAAATAGGTTGTCTTTATCTGGATTTTCTAATGCATCTGAAAAGACTTGCCTTTTTGTCATAATAGTACAGCCTGTTCTAATGTCTTGGATTGAGCACAAGTGCTTTGCTTTGTTTGCCTTACTACTACTTACTACTCCCTTTTCTAATTTCTAAATCTGTACCTTTTTTTTCTTTTACTATTAGTAATTATTTACTTGTTTATTTTTATTTGTTTATTTAAGAATATGTATGTACTGGGGGAGGGGTGTTCATAAAAAAAGAAAAGAAAAGATGGTTTGTTGAATGAGTAGCTGTATGGAAATTGAATGTTCATATCTACTTTGGTAATCCAATAAGAAAAGCTTTTTTTTTAAAGAAGAAGAAGGAGAAGAAGAAGAAGAAGAAGAAGAAGACTGGCGCCATTAAAAATCAAAGATTCAGTTAATCAGGAAAAAAGTAGCTTTGTGTAAAAATGATTCATTTTTCTTTCTTTCCTATTTTGCAACCACTCAGAACTATCTTGTGACCCCTTTTGGCGTGTCTGACCCTAAGGTTGAGACCATCTAGGTCACAACATCTCATACAGGAAGCAGCCACAGGTTCAGTCTGGCTGTGTTTGGGCAATGTGCCTCAGACGAACCAGCCTCTGAATGTGGTCACAATGGAAGTGTGAACAAAGATCATCTCTATTTTTCCATTAGTGCAGTGCTTCTCCTGACCAGCAGAGGGGGCAATCATTTAAACACTTTAGCCAATACCTGACCTCCCCAGCATCAGTTCTACACACAACAGGAGGATTAATGTGTTAATGAAAACAGCATCATTCAAAAGATGAAAATCCTCAGCAAGGTGTGTTAGCAACACCAGTCTAAAGTGTGTCCTCCTCCCACCCTGACAAGTTTATTTAGTTTATTTATCCCACATAAATAGATCCTGGCCCTTCACAGCACAACGCTGTGGCCTGACCACAGGATGTGCTCTGGGTCAGGTGTCATGAGAACTGGGCTGCTGGTCCAGACCAGACAGGGCTGAGCCCTTGGTGGCCCCCAACCACCAACCCCTCTGGGGAAATGCAAGTATGTGTCTCAACAGACTGGATATGGCTATTTCCAGACACAATGGCCAGCATTCAAAACACATAGTCATGTCTGTACATATGTACACACACACACACACACACACACACACACACACACACACACACACACACACACACACTATAGGGGAAAACAGGGTCAATTGAGTCTGATGGGAAGATGAAAACCAGTAACCAGTAACTTCAGATCAACATTCTTCCACATGATGTACGTCAAACTGTAGCACTGCTACGGGAAGTGTTTCATCAACAGATATCAAACACCTTCAAAGCAGCAGTAATTATTATTTAGTGTGAATGCTGAAGGCATCATGCTGCTTCTAATCCCTGTGTCTACTATATATTAAACTTTTGAAATATTCAATTTCTGCAAAATTGAGGAATTTTTCTAATTTCGGTCTGCTACTACTTCAGCATACATTCAGCCAGAGAAACTGTTAGGCTATCAAAATGTTCAGCTTTTTAAGCCCATTCAGTTTATTACTTTTCAGCCTTTCTGCCTTTTCAGCTTTTGAAATATTCAGCTTTTTCAGCAAAATTTTTCTCATTCATTTCTATTGGGAAATTTTCAACTTTCGTTCTGCTACTGCCTCAGCAAACATTCAGCTACTAGTTCTCCTACTACTACTTCAACTACTACTACTACTACTACTACTACTGCTACTTGTACTACTACCACTACTTGCACTACTACTACTACTAGTACTTCTACTAATACTACTACTTCTTGTACTACTACGTGTAATAGTACTACTACTTCAACTACTACTACTACTGCTACTTGTACTACTACTACTACTTCTTGTACTACTACGTGTAATAGTACTACTACTTCAACTACTTGTACTACTACTACTACTTGTAGTACTTCTGCTACTACTTCTACTACTACATCTGCTACTATTTCAACTACTCCTTCTTTTAATACTTCTACTACTTCTACTGCTACTTGTACTACTACTTCTACTACTACTACTTCTTTTACTGCTTCTACTACTACATCTGCTACTATTTCAACTACTACTTCTTTTACTACTTCTACTACTATGTCTACTATTACTACTACTTCTACTGCTACTTCAACTACTGCTTCTTCTACAACTTCTACTACTTTGTCTATTACTACTTTTACTAATACTATTACTTGTACTACTACTTGCACTACTACTAGTTCTCTTACAACTACTTCTTTTACTACCACTACTACTACTACTACTACTACTACTACTACTACGACTACATGTACTACTACTTCTACTACTACTACATGAGGGTTTTTCAGCAGTGTAGTGCAATGTATTATAATTTTATGCATTTCAGGCAATCATTTTTCAGTATATTCAGCAGTTTTTTCAAAATCACTTCAGCTGTCAGCATTCACACTCTATTTTCGCAGGAAAAACAAATATTCTAGTTCTATATTAACAATCAATTAAATGACGGTGTGTGATGTGACAGGAAATCGCTCATAATGACACACCCACAGAGAGTTGTCATCCGACTCTGCAAATACACATTATTATTGGTTGTGAATGCTGGAGGCATTCATAATATATGTTCCTCTACTTTCTTCCAAGTCTGATTTTTAGTCTGCTAACTCCTTCCATCTTATTTCAACATATTCCATTCAGAGATATTCAGCGTTTTTTGGCCATTTTTTCCCATTCAAGCAGATGACAGAACGTTCACAAAAAAACAAGCATTTTCAAAGCTTATGTACTCATTTACACTTCCAGATAGAAACTCGATTCAACTTTTTCATGGTATTCATCGTTTTTTGCACAGTCATGTTTCAAATATTAATAACTTTTCAGCCACTTAGGGTGGAATATTCACAGCCAGAGTGGAGGAGTCAACTGAAAGAATGGGGAGGACCTAAAAAATTCCTCATCTTCAACTCGCTCTCATTTCCACAATCTTCACTTCACCTACGTAATTTTAACATCAGTTGAAGGAAAATACGTGCTTGCAAGAATGGGCTTATGGAGGTAATTGGACAAAAACTTTTGTCTCGGTGGGCTTTTAAACAACAGGAGCACTGACCAACTGCTGCATTAAGTCCCATTCAACTGAGAGGTAAAATATCGGGAGGCAGACATTTTTGACTATACACACAGAAATTTCACAAATTGCTTACCAGATTCTCGCTGTTTTAACCATGTCATTATTCAAGTCATAGCAGTTACTGTTTTTGAGGGAGAAGCATGATAATGTGAGGTGAGCCTCAGCTAAAATCACTATTAAATCAACTCTCTCTGTCCATTACTACGACCAACTTAGTTACCATTACCATAGCAACAGATAACAATTGGGCCAACACAGAGAGAGACAGATTTATCAACGAGTTTATAACACACAGTGGCACACACACAGTGGCACACACACACACACACACACACACACACCAAAATGAAGTCAAATATGTAAGCGTAAGAGTGCACACATGACCGCACGCACGCATGCACACACACACACACTCACACACACACACACACACACACACACACACACACACACACACACACACACACACACACACACACACACAGTACATTTTCCAACATTTGAACTATATTCAATTATCTTTTCATTCATTCAAGCCAAAAAACTCTATTTAAATATGTAAATGTTCCCAATCTTTCACACATTGAGATTTACTTGACTTGTCAGTCCCATTCAGAGTATTTGATTCACTCTCACTGTAACATCTCTTCATACTCCATCAGCAGCTTCTCCACACAAATTCAAGCCAGCATTGTAGTTTGGCTCACAGCTCATAGTATATTTTGAATCCTTCATTCTCACCCAACTATTAGGACGCTGACTAGTCTTCAGATGCGACTTCAAATAAATTAAAGCCACCAATTCAGTTTGGCCTTCACTTTTCAACAAACCCTAAAATATTTCATATTATTAAAAATATTCTGGGCATTCAAAAATTTCAAAGCCAGCAATGTGCATATAGCTTCAGCTCTTCAAAAACCTTTAAAATATTATAAATTTTTCATATATTCTTGTCATTATTAAAAAAATGTAAAACCAGCAATGCGCATTTGGCATTAGCTTTTCAACAGCGAGCATTCACAACCGCAAGTTGTTCAGAACTTGCCCTCTGTAGTTACTCTTACTATACTTAGTAAAAATTAGACAGTGTGGTAAAACAGCCAGCCAACATTTGAGAGGCTTGTTTTGAAAGTCAACGAGGATGAGCCCCTCAGTCTCAATGAAGACACAGGCTTCTCCAACTCTTAATACCCCCTTAAAAATAGGAGTTACTGGAAGTTGTAATCTTCCTCTTTTTGCAGAGGCTAGCTGTCTCCCCTCATCTCCAGTCCTTGTACTAGTTTAGACATCCTGAATGGGCTTGTCCGTTAATTACAAAATTAATATTAACTGCCTCATCCAACTGATGGTAACACAAGAAACAGGACCATGGGCCATTACTGACATTAGTAGCTGTAATATTATTACTACATGTAATTTCAGAGTATCTTACACTGATTGTTACTGACAAAAGTCAGTAACAATCAGTGAAAAACCTGATGAACCCACTTTACACCACCTGCTCAGCACCAAAAAACAGAGACAGACTGGCTGGTGAACATAGTGAAGCATTCAGCAGCTAGAGAAGATCATTTTCTTAGAAGTAGATGGAGATCAAAAACAGAAGAGGGTGAATACTGGACTTACATTCATCATGTGCACAAAAACACGACAAGAGATGTCTGTATGTGGTTCCATGTCTGTCAGGATGCGTAAATAGCTGCCTAGCTAGCTATTAGCTATTAAAGTTGTTGAAAAGTGATAATTATGTCAGTATTGTGTTTGCAGCTTGTCCTGCTGCCCACAAGAGCTCTAAAAGGCATTACTGTTTGATATAATTTATCTGAAGCAATAGTTAATTAATGGATTAGTCTATTGCCAGAAATTTAATCTAGATCATCATCAATTAATCATTGAAGTCATTTGCAAAGCACACATGCCGAGCGTTCACTATCTTCAGCTTCTTGACTGTCAAGATGCTCTGCTTGTGTCTGTTTTGTGTTGCTGTAAATTTAGCATATAGGTTTTTTAACTTGGCATGTTACAGACTAAGCAATATATTAGGCTATAGTTGTACAGATACAGTAGGACAAAATGATAAAATGAATAATATGGCTCACTTGACCTCTGTATGTCCTCTACCCACACTCTGGAAAGGATATAGCCATAAAAACAAGCAATCATGCTCTACTGTACATGTCTGCAAACATAAAAGTTCCACCACAGACAAAGAAGCAGAGGACTACTGCAAGTCAACACTGCTTGCCAATCAACATGGAGGATATGAGCATCGTGTCCAGAGCAGGCACAATGACCTCAAGGCCAAAACGGATGAGTCTTTTTATAGCCTTCTTTATCAGACCTCAAGTCATGTCTGTTACATCATGTCAGACAAGGTTTTATGGCCAACTTTAGATTTCTCTGTTGCGATAAACTCTGCTGACCCGCGGAGTCCTTTGCTCAGAGGTCCCAGGTGACCCTGGAGGAAGCCGACAAACGTCGGCTGGAGGACTGTCAAGTCCAGCCCGGTGGACATTAAAGGCAGGGGTGAGCTTCTCCAAAAGAATCATTGCGTGTGAGTCAACTTCCTGTATCGCAAGGAGTTGAACTGATGTTCTGCCTGTTTGGGGGCCTTAGCAGATCCCTTAGGAGATGATGACACACTAGTTCATCAACCCCAGGATCAAGGAACACCTGCTTCTTTTAGATATTAGCTACATAAAAAAGCCTTGGGTGTTTATTTTAGCTCTGGTGTTACCTTTAGCGACTCCAAGTGTAACACAAATCAAAAAAGTCACCTACAGTATATAACTGCGATTTTCACATTTGGAACTCGGGACCAATCTCTAACAGTGATGTCATCTCATAATATAAGACAACTTGGCATCTTCAAATGAGGAATTTGTCAAGTTGAGGCTTCAAAACGAGTGTTGGATGTGGCTGAGGCCATTTGGTGAACTTTTACTGACACACCGCCCCACCTGCCTGAGCTGCTCAGACTGACAGCAGCTGTGAAAGACTATCAGAGTCTTTTGGAGGGAGAAGATGGAAGAGGAGTGGCAGATGAGGGTTGAGTCTTATCTTGAGGTCATATTGAGGGTCAAATGAAAGATAATACTGTTGCCACCATTCTTGGGGTTACAGTAGCTTTGCTCTACATGAGGAGCACTGACTAACTGAGCAGAAGAGACGTCTGTAAGAATGAATGTGTCATTTAGTCATCTTCTGGATTAACTGAGGGTCTACATGGCTACAACATATGGCACTGTAGCTCCTTTGTTCTCCTTTAAAGTATAGTTCAACATTTTTGGAAATCCGGTTTTTTGCTTTCTGTCTGAGATTCAGGTGAGAGCACCGGTAGGGAGGGCTCATTAAACTCAGCTTAGCATAAGATTGGAAGCAAGAGGAAACCATTGGCCTTGCTGTCCAAAGTTTAAAATGATTGTGTAGGAGCACCTCACAATTTTATGAAAATGTTAAATCTTGTTTATTTAAAGCAATATTTTGTTGGAATTTGTATTTTGTGTGAACCCATTAACACTAGAGTGAGAGAATGAGTGCTTGATGGAGAGGAAATGGTGATTAAAAAAAGGACAGGTCAGTATGGCAGTATTTTTAATTTGTGTGATTTTATTTGTGTGTTTTTCATTGTTGTGTTAAATAATTATAACCTTTGTGCCTTGATAAAGCAGTTAAATTCAAAATAAAGAGGTTGAATTCAACATTTTTTTGCTTGGTCTTTAACAAAGGATAAAAATTGGATAGGTCAATAAAAATGATCAATAATGAATAATAATCGACTGATATTAAACTTTCACCCGGGCCTAATCAGTACACAAACAGAAATGTAAAAATGACAATTTGGGGTTTTAGGGGAAGTTATGCTCTGGAACTGCTTCTTGACCACACTAAGGTTGCCAGGTTTGGTACCATTGTTTTACCATCTTTGACCTTTGCTTGCTGACTTTATCCTGTATGGATGGACAAATGGTTGTTCATAAAGAAATAGTAGAACATGTAACTACCATCAGATAGCTTTGTTTACAACCTGTTGGTTGTGTTTCTTGTCCCATCTGACATCTTATTTACTATTATGTTTGAAATAAAAAAGGGACTAAATTGAATGAGTGGCAGGTGATTTTAGGCAAAATACAGGCAAGTTCATTGCAACATTATGGCAACGAAGGCTTAGCCCAAGGACAAAAACAAAAACGTATTGTGTTGGAGTTATTCCAGATGTACAGTAGCTAAGAGAGATACTGATAGATGCTGTTTCATGTACACGGAAGTTTAATCTAAACTATTCAAACTATGCTTCTACTCTCTCTCCTGTAGGTCTCTGCTATGTTTTATCTAATGAAGCACTTTCACACACTTTCTCTCTCTCTCTCTCTCTCTCTCTCTCTCTCACACACACACACACACACACACACACACACACACACACACACACACACACACTCACAAAGATAAATCATTATGAAGGCCTTTTGCAGCAGGCTGCAGCTGGCTGTTTGGAGGAGGCTCTTTTCTCTCCAGTGCAGCTGTTTCCGATGAGTCAAGTTATCTGACCACAGTCTTTCCCAGCAGACAGCTCACACTGACAGGCCATACGCTCATCGTCTCGTCACTACATACTGTGTATGAGAGCGGGGGTATACTGCCTGATGTTGGAAAACCTCCCTATTTTGTCTGGCATCTGCATCTTTGTAGGGATCTGTTATTTATTTTGTACATTTTTATATTAACATATAGTTATAGTTAAATACCACATTGCCTGTACTAGTCTTAACCTAAAAATAAGATATCAACCAATCTGTGAACTGATGGGTGACAAGCTCCTGTCCCTTTCAGGGAGAATAAAATCAATTTTGTGCCCAGGACAATTCAGTCAGCATTTCAACTTTAGCCAGAAAATAAGTCTTGATGAAATGCAAAATCTACTGCATTAAAAGATCTTTTGCAAGGCAGACATTATCAGTTGTCACAGCAGGAAAAGCATAGGTTTGGCCATGTAGTTGTCCAATTAGCCACGCACAGTACCACAGCTCTGTAACTGGCACACCTGAATAGAGTGCAGCTATTGTTCATGTTATAAGATCCACCTGTGCTTCTCCTGCTGGGCAATATCTGCAGTGAGAAAGCTCTATTAGTCACAGAAATCAATTAATTAACAGACTTTTTAGTCTCTTGGGGGTACAAGCTGTCAAACCCTCAGCCCTGAAATATAATGTTAATATGTTGACATATTATCAAACAAACCTTCACATACACAGAGCAACATTAGCATTTATTTGTCTTTTTACTTGTTTAAGTTGTGTATCTACCCACAGAATCTAAGTCTAATGTTCATTCTCCACTTAGGTCTGTTTTGGATTCCATCAGTGCCTGAGAATAGTAATATTTCTGCTCTTTAGCCACTAGATGTTGACTGTATTCAGCGGCTAGTTGCTAACTTTGTCTATCTGATGTGTGGTGCTGAGCCAGGGGCATGCAGCGGGTGTTTGTGTTCATGTGGTTAGAAGCAGCTGCGTTCTTCAACTGGACACAGTTGAAGATAAACATGCGTGTGTTAAACATGCACTAAGCTAAGACTCTGTGCACTTCCTTGTACATTGTTTCATTTCACTTGCCAAATTCTTTGAAACTGAGACCACAATGCAGTGATGAATACGTAATTCCTGCTTTTAGTCTTTTTTTGAGTATTTTTACACAGATAGATACTGTGATGTATCGTAGATTATTGTCTTGCATTGTATCATAGAATTACTGTATCATGATAATATTATTACCATGGGTAACGTATCGTGATACAGTAGTATCATATCGTGGGTTACTCTGTGACTCCCAGTCCTGGTATTCAACAGTTGGAATATATCATTTTGGTTTAGCAACACAAAACAAAACACTGAGAAAGCGCATCCTTTCAAAGATTACCTACTGGCTAAAAAGCTAGAGCTGGACTGGGTGATAATTATAGGTGTGTAAGTCACTATAAGAGTCACCTTTCACATTACACATAATAATGTAATTCAGTGTTCATATTAAAATAGTGATTACTGCAGATTTAAACCTTATAGTCATCTAACACTATCTGAACAATTCAGTGACATGAGAATAACACTCACTCACCTAAAGTAATGCCACTACTATGGCTTCAGACACCTATTGAAAGCTTGTGTTGTGCATGTTTGGCATTCCACTATGATTTAATTGCTATTTCAAGTCTTTTCTACCCTGGAATGAACAATATGCCTTACCTGGAAACAGTGGACTATACTACATTAATTGGAGCTTCATCCCATGATATTGGTATCAGCTTCAAAACCCATTGAGTCAAACCAAATACAATAGTCAGAAGTTGTCAGTGAGTACCACTCTCACATCTTTCCTGATACACATCCCACCCAAAACACACACTTCATTAGTACTTTAACCACTTCAACAGCCATTTAATGGCATTCCTTTAAGTTGATGCAGGGGGTGAGGGCTTGGGGGTTAAAGTATTTACGGTTCCAAACTGTGAAGCAGTGATGGTGTTGGGGGAGAGAAAGTGCGGCAGGGTCGTGTTGCTGGCTGGCCACGCGTGGTAAAACACCATGGTGCCCTGCTTTATGAGTGGAACCAGGTTTTGTACAGGTCACTGTTGTTGGTGCAGCTGAGCTGGGGGCCAGGGGCCGCTGGTGCCCCGGTTTGATGTGTTGCGGGGTTGTGTTTGTAGAAACAGGCCCTTGGATGACACTCTCTCCCTTTTCCAGCGACCCCCCCACCCCCCCCCCCCAAGAGCACCAGTCAATCTGGAAGCCATTTGCTCGCTCTCCACAGAGAACGTTCAGGCTTGATCACCTCCAGCATCTGCTGAGTGTTTATTTACCCACAGCACTTAACCCATTAGACACACCGAAACAGGGCAACTGTAGAGCCACCGATCAGACTGGCCCTCTGAGGACAGCAGCCAGCGCTATGTCTCCAGAATCTCCACAAATACATAGTTGATGTGCAAGCCACCTATACTGCTTTGAAAATATGCTTAGTAGTTTTTACTTGTGCTTTTAAAGATAGAACTATGCTTGTGCTTTTAAAGAAATTTCTTAATCTGATCAATTGAT